>NC_056740.1:414335071-414427571 GCF_019279795.1 Protopterus annectens | reverse complement strand
AAAATCTAATTTGCATTGCTCCTCCCACTGTTCCATGGCCAGTATAGAATTTCCATTGCTTCTCCCACTGTTCCATGGCCAGTATGTAATTTGTATTGCTCCTCCCACTGTTGCATGGCTAGATTGGAATCTGCATTGTTCCTCCCACTGTGCCATGGCCAGGATGGAATCCATGTTGCTCCTTCTGAATCCAAGATTCTGGTATTGAAAGAAGTCTCTTTTCTAGCATCTCATTATATGGATTTCCATGGGGCTGAGGATCATGATCATTCTAATTGGAGCATACACTCCTGTCTTCTGTTCAAAATGGGGACAACCACCCCATATTGCCAGGCAGGTTCTAAAACAAACTTTCATACCACATTAAAAAAGATGTGTTGATCATGACAATCCAAAAAGGGCAGCACCTTCATCATTTGTGGTCATATCCCATCCACTCCAGCAAGTGTGCCACTAGTGGAATCATTTAATCACCCCAGTGACCTCATAGTTGAGACTGAAAAAAATGTCTTGAACAGCTGACGTTTTTCAGGACATCTTGAAAACAGGCACATTTTATTCACGGGTTTTACCCAAATACCGTTTTCAAGTAAACACATGCATACACAACTGAAAAATATGTATAGAAATTCTGAATTCACTCCGAAAGTTTTTTCTTTACTAGTTTCTTCTAGCACTGATGGATGTGGTGGTAAATTAAAGTTCTGTTAACAAAGATGGCAAGATGCCTACATACCATATATGTTGCATGTTTTAACATTTATGCAATATCCACCCCATCAAAGCATCTGCAGATCATCTTAAGAATTTCTTACAGCTTTTACTATCCTATCTGATCTGTATGTCTACCAATTAAAAAAAAATCAAAAAGCAAGTGTGAAGATATTTGCAAAACACTGATGAATGAGCAAACATGATTCCCAGAACAGCCTTTGGATTAATGGATAACAATCATTCATGAATGAATACTGTGAAAGCAAAAAATTAAGATATTAACAAAATGTGATACACTGACCCCGGGATTCAATAAACTCTGTGGAGGAATAGTGCTATTCCTGCACAGAGTGAACCATGTCCATTTAGCATTAGCATTAACAGCAGCACACCTTGCATATTCATGAAGGCCTGCTGCTGCTAAGGTTAAATGAACACGAAGAGTACTGAGTGCAGGGGGCATGTTTAGGTACTGCATGCATATTTAACATGGCATTTCTGAAAACCATTTTAGTGCCTGCAGACACTGAAATGTACTAAAATTGAATATTTCAGTGTCCATGGACACTGAAATATATAGGGGAGCAAGACACAATGCAAGGGGTGTATGACAGGTTCTGTCACACACCCCCTGCATTGTAAAAGTGCCGTATGGCCATAACTGTCAACTGTACAGGTTTATATAGAATGCCCAGATGCCTGACTCATGCATCTCACCCTCCCAGAGAAATAAAGCAGTACAAAGCCATAAATAATGGGGGACAAAGCCACAAAAATAGGGACACATTTTAAATTTGGCACTGACAAACCTGAAAGCTGATAGAATAAAAGGTTTGCAGTAGCACGGACTTCCTGCAGGGTATGAAGACTGAAACACAAATGTCTGCCATGTAAAAGCGCTGCATGGCCATAGCCGTTAACTGTACAGGTGTCTGCAGAATGCCTAGATGCCTGCCTCACATACTTTTCACCCTCCTAGAGCAATGAAGCAGCACAAAGCCATAAATAACAGGGGGACAAATTCACAAAAATAGGGACACATTTTAAATATTGCACTGACAAACTCAAAAGCTTATAGAATAAAAGGTTTGCAGTAGCACAGACTTCCTGCAGGGTATGAAGACTGAAATACAAATGTCTGCCATGTGAAAGAGCTGTATGGCCATAACCGTTGACTGTACAGGTGTCTGCAGAATGCCCAGATGCCTGCCTCACATACTTCTAACCCTCCTAGAGCAATAAAGCAGTACAAAGCCATACATAATGGGGAGACAAAGCCACAAAAATAGGGACATGTTTTAAATATTGCACTGACAATCCCGAAAGCTGATACAATAAAAGGTTAACATTAGCACGGATCTCCTGAAGGGTATGAAGACTGAAACATAAATGTCTGCCATCTGAAAGTGCCATACGGGAAAAGCCCTCAACTGTACAGGTGTCTGCAGAATGCCCAGACACCTGCCTCACATACCTGTCAACCTATTTTTTTTTCCATACTAAGATATGTTTAAGCATAGCTGAGCAGGTGTGCGCATTATGGCCCTCTGCACAGCATTGCTTAAACACCCCAGAGAGATAAAAAAATATACAGCTAAAACCCTAATGCTGGGATAGCATAGTAGTAGTTAGAGTCCCAGCTTTGTATGTAGTTGTTAGTTGTTAACAGTTTGAGTACCAAGACAGGCACTTTATTTTTACATAGGAAAGCAGTGTTAAATTGTTTTTTTTGTAAATGATGTAATAAGTGATATTTGTCAACCAGGGTAGTGTAGCTGCTCTAAAATGGAAGTGTGAGTGCATATAACATGTCAAACCACCCATGTATACACAAGTGTCCCATACAGTATAGTCACACCCCTTGGTAATGTAATGAAAGCACATAGAGGGAAGTCATGTAAAGTAAATCATGTACACTTACTAAATGCAGTCATTATTCTAATATTTCTAAAAATTAAAAGTGAGCAATGATTAGCAGTGCTCAGTATGCTTAGACGGAATAAGCAATGCTTAGACATGAATGCTAAGCAACAATCAGCTCAGCTAAGCATATTTGGGCACTGTTAAGCAGTGCTCAACAATGACCCCTTTAAGCATTGCTAAAATTGGCTTACCAGGTTTGTGCATTGCTAAGCTGTGCTCAACATTTTCAAAATTGACCAATAATGGCAAAGGTTGGGAATAAAGCCTTATTTAAACTGCACAGGAATTAACACAGCCAGTACCTGTTATAGTACAACCTGTGCAGGAACCATGGCTGGCATAGGTGAGGATTTTCATTTTTGGGTGCAGCACTGGGACATCATGGAGTCCAGGGTCATGGCTGGACTCCTCGTAAGTAACCATGATGAGAGACTGCTGCAGGGCTAGTACCAGGGCTCACAATATAAAGTGGAGGCCTGGGATCATCTCACCCTGATCTCACCAGTGCTACTGGCATCCCCTGAACTGGTGAGCAGGTTCAGCACCACTATGCCAACCTAAAATGGAGGAAGGGGGTGCTCTTGGACCAGTGGATCCAAGATGCCAGGAACAACCATGCTCCAGCAGTTTGTAAGTATCACAGATATAGGTGTACCAAATTCTAGCCTATGGATGTGATAGACAGGTATGCGCAATGTTTGTTTTTCTCCCCTACAGCTGCAGCAGAGAGGACTATTAACACCGAAGCCCATGCCGACAGAGTGCTGAGGCTGTGCCAAAAGGCTGGTGAGTAAAAACCTATTTTGCAGTATATTGTGCAAATAACTAAGAAGGAGTACATTGTGTACTGCTAGTAGATATACTGTTACTGTGTTAACTGAATAAATAAAGTTTGTCTGACTAATGTTGATCTGAAATAAACATCTATAACACAAACTGTTGTATTTACTCTGGTATGTTGTTGTAGACTTAGAATGGAGCCGTAAAACAAGATATAAATGCCCTGTATTATCCTTTGCTTTCCAGGTTGTAGTAATTCAAAGGATTAATGCACAGTACACTTACTATCTGTCATGCATGTATCACAGCATTACAAGTTCAGACTATTTGACCAAGAGACTAATAGGCAGAAACCAGTGAAAGAAGAAACAGCAGTTTTCTATTAGCTCAGTGTGATGAGAAATAGCTTAGTTGTTATTTTGCACACCCAGACACGGTTCAAATCTAGGGAGTGGCATTAATGATGTGTGCAAATCTACACACAAAAGCCAGGAATATATGTAAAACAGTCAGGTAGTGTTAACAGATATTTTCTCCACAGGTTTTACAGGTAAGGAAATGTTGGTATTAGCTGTATAAAGGGTATACTAATAAACTGTGTACAACTGTTCAACTGTCCCACCATATGCCTGCAAATGACAGCAGGATAGGTACATACAACATGCACACTTCCCAATACATGTCTCTCAAGTGTCATGCTGTCATGGCTAGTGGCCACTGCTGGCAATAACCCTGGACACAGATAGGAAACCAGTTGAAGTATGCCAGTAGAACACTCACATAACAACAGGTCAGGGTACCCCTTCTGTGCCAGATATGTGACCCTGACATGTACGAGTCCCCTGTAGTCATTTACCCAGAGTTGTCACAGTTTGCCCAGTGCAATTCCAGGCTGACAGTTTAATAGGTATGTTTGTGTAGAAGCTATGGGCCATAGATAGATGTAAAGTCAGGGCAGACCCATAGAGTATTGACCAGTACTCTTGTGGAAAATAGACGCATAAACAGTTGGTAATGGACTTTTTGTCTCCCCCCCCCCACCCATCATCTGCATCAATAATTATTATTCATATACTACATGTATGTTGTTCTCCATGCCTAATGTGGAACTTGTGTTCTATTATTGTTACTATATTTGATTGGTTGTATGTTAACATACTTTGTTGAAATATGATTGTTGGTGGCCTGTTGCCATCAATGTTACTGGCATGCTGTTACAATGCATACTATTGCTCCATTTATGCATGGTGTTCTGTTTGCTATGCAACTGTTTCAAATCTGTTTTATGGGGTTAATTGGAATACCATCACATGCTGTTATAACTAACCTTGAAATATGTTGTTCGTGACTAACCAACACATTTTGTAAAACCTCAACACCATAGCATGTTTGGGAAGGCAGATTCTGGTAGATCCACCTGTCCCAGCTCATCTGACCATGGCAGTGGGCCCCAGCATGTCTGGAACCCAACCTGGGACTTCCTAGTCCGTTGGTACTGAACTACCTTTAGGTGGAACCACCTCAGGAGATGGGGCCTGTCCCCCCTGGGAGCAGGCATGGACAGGAGCCTGTCACCCACAGTCATCTCTGTGGTATGGTGTGCAGCATCATCAGAACAGAGTTGGATTACTGGCTGTGCCAGATGGAGGGCTGCCTGGTGCACCTGGAGGGCAGACTGCTCCTCCTGTCCAGCCCCCAGCACAGCCACCTTCGGGGCCGTGAAGGTGCAGTGGTGACTGTCCATGGGTGGGGACCTCAGTCCCACTGTATCCATTTGGGGGCCCATGGGCTTCGGATTCCCAACCACCCTTCCTGTCAAAAGTGTTTACCCTCCTCATGTGTCATATACTGCCCCTGTCTGCTGTCTTGTCTGTCTTGTCTGTCTCCCTACCCAACCTACCTCCCCAGACATACCTGCAATCTTTCCCCAACATCCCACTCTCACCTTTAATAAAAAAAGGACATCTGTCCCCCAAAAAATATCACCCCATACATAGCTGTCCATTTTGTATATGTGCCCACTGGACACATGTAATCCCGTCCAATTGGCTTGACAACACATTTCTGTTGCCCTCACACCCCTCTTTGTGGTTTGATTGTCCAACTTCACCTCCAAATTATGTACAAATGCACAGCTGTTGCTGAATAAGACATTGACATCTATGGACCTTCCCTACACCAGTCGTGCACATCCATAGCTACCTTTCATATTGTTTTTCCATCTGCGTGCCCCTTTTTCACCAATTTCCTCCTGCAGATTTCCTTCAAATATCAGCAGAGACCATATCATATCCAGTGTCAATTTTCATAAATAGGTCAATTTCAGAACACAAAGTACCTACCCTATGGAAAACATTCCACATTGTTCCTCTGAACAAAGGTGGCAACTCCTTAGAGCTCACCAACTATCGCCCTATAGCCATACTATCACCCTTATCAAAAATTTTAGAAAGAGTTGTTCACTTGCAACTAATGCAGTATCTCCAACAAAACAAACTACTAACCAATTCCCAACATGACTTTAGACCCTCCCATAGTACCACCATCGCTCTTCTATCTTTCACCAACACAGTCAGCCACTACAGAAACAAAGGTCTTTTCGTGTCATCCATTTTCCTGGACTTATCAAAAACCTTTGACATTGTTAATCACAATATGCTCCTCAATGCTCTATCTAGTCTAAACATATGCTTCTCCACTATACTATGGTTCAACAGCTACCTATCAGAACATCAACAAGCAGACCTCTGGCAAGAAAAGCTGCCCCCCCCCCCCCTTACCAGTATCCATAGGAGTCCCTCAAGGATCAATCCTTGGCCCACTGTTGTTCTCTCTTTTCACTAGTGACATCTCCTCTTCCCTGCCCACTGCCTCAGCAGTACAATATGCTGATGACACCACCATAATATGTGCTGCCCCCTGCATAATTGAACTACATACCCTTACCCAAAATAACTTTACTCTAGCTGAAACCTGGTTTTCTAACATAAAATTACTTCTCAATCCCAAGAAAACAAAACTAATCCTATTTACCCCTGGCAGATCACCTAACTTAAACTACAGCCTCATCATAAACTCCAAAAATAATATTCAAATCACACCAACCAACCACACAAAACTATTAGGAGTCGCGATTGATAATCACCTGAAATTTGATATCCACATAGCACACCATCAAAAAGGAGAACAGAAAATTATGACTCCTCTATAGAAACAAAAAGTTCATGACTAAACAGACCAAAGCCACTATTGCAAGAACCCACCTCCTCTCCATCCTTCTTTATGCCTCCCCTATCCTAACTAATTTTCACCTTACCGAACTTCGCAAACTGGAATCGTGTTACAACAAGATTGCCAAGTTTGCTACAGACTCCACAAATAGGTCCCCTCATTGTCTTTTCCTAATGCAACTCAAGTGGCTGGAGCTTCCTCAGCTACTACGACTTAATCAAGCCTCAGTAGCACATAAACTCTACTACTACCCTGAGAAAACGCCTGCACTCCAGCAGCTAATTCAGCCCCACACCACCACTGGAGCCCTAAGATCTAGCAGCCAAAACCCCATTCATGTAATTAGACATAAAAATGAAGCAGGAAAATCTCTCTTTGCCTGCACAATAGCCCAAAACTGGAACTCACTCCCAAGCCATATAACTACCACTGCTTCTAGTACCCAATTCAAACACCTCCTAAAATCCCATTAGTCAAACAATTGGCTTTGCTCTTGCTACTCCCCAGCGTAAACAATAACTATGCACAGTTGCAAGGATTCTGCTACTCTCTAACATTTTCCTCACATAGCCCTGCTAATATCCTTGCTTATTCATCCAAACTCAGCATCAGTACAGTAGGATAAAACATGCTAACACCTGTATACTACACTATTAAAATCTGTACCTGATAAAGGATATAATATGTATCTGAGAAAGTTATAAACCTTATCAGATCCCTTCATATTCTCATCTTGGTCTTACCTCAATACCTATACTTCTGATGTGTGGGTGTGAGCATATATATATGTCTCTACAAATGTAAATGTATAAATGTATTGTGAATGAGAATGTATATGAAAAAACATCATTTTAGTTTTCTACTAATTGTTCGTTTTACTAATGCATTACATGCTGTGTAAATTTTCATTTTTGTACTACTTTACATATTGTAACACCTAAACATGTTATTAAGACTTGCTTAGAAATGTATAAATGCTAATAGTGTAACATGGAGCTTTTCTCCTGGTGCCTCCACTGAAAATGAACCTGTGTCCAGTCACACCCTCCCGGTTAACAAATGTAAAAAAAAAAAAAAATAAAAAATAAAATAAAAAAAATACAATTTTCTTTTAAAGAAATTAGTGTGGGTGTAAGTGGGAATAAGTGCCACTAAGTGAAGCCAAAACAGACTAACAGTGTTTTAGCATCACTTAGCGTCACACAAAACTGTGCAAACCCATATAAAGCTGCTTAAAACTGCTTTAATCACTGTGTCTCCATCAGCCTCTCTTCTGTCCAGAAACAAAATCGACAGCTGTGGCAGGTCTCAAACCCAGGACTCTGCACACCACAGTCAGAGCAATGTATCACTGCACCATTTGAGCTGTAGGAATTTGTGTTGCTTTTTCAACATATCATGCAATAGAGGCATTCAGCATTAGGGAAAAAGCTCTGTGGAATCAGTCATGTTTTGTATATAAATATACACATATATATGTATGGTGATACATATATATGAAAAAAGTATATACATGTGTGTGTGTGTGTGTGTGTGTGTGTGTGTGTGTGTGTGTGTGTGTATATATATATATATATATATATATATATATATATATATATATATCATCATCATCATCTTCTTTCGGCTGTTCCCGTTAGGGGTCGCCACAGCGGATCACCTGTTTCCATTTCTTCCTGTCCTCTGCATCTTGCTCTTTCACACCAACCACCTGCATGTCCTCTCTCACCACATCCATAAACCTTATCTTAGGCCTTCCTCTTTCCCTGTTACCTGGTAGATTCATCCATAGCATCTTTTTCCCAATATACTCAGCATCCCTCCTCAGCACATGTCTAAACCAATGTAATCTTGCATCTCCGGCTTTGTCTCCAAACCTTCCAACCTGGGCTGACCCTCTAATATACTTATTCCTAATCCTATCCAACCTCGTAACATCCAGTGTAAATCTTAACATCTTTAACTCTGCCACATCCAGCTCAAACTCCTGCCTTTTTGTCAATGCCACTGTCTCCAACCCATATAACATAGCTGGTCTCACTACCCTCTTGTAGACCTTCCCTTTCACTCTTACAGGTACTCGTCTGTCACAAATCACTCCTGACACTCTTCTCCACCCACTCCATCCTGCCTGTACTCTCTTCTTCACCTCTCTTCCACACTCACCATTACTCTGAACTATTGACCCCAAGTATTTAAACTCATCCACCTTCGCCACCTCTACTCCTTGCATCCTCACCATTCTTCTATATATATATATATATTTTATATATATATATATATATATATATATATATATATATATATATATATATATATATATATATATACATATATATACATATACATATATATATATATATATATATATATATATATGTGTGTGTGTGTGTGTGTGTGTATGTATATAACATGCAGTGCAGTCATACCTCAGAATCATAACTCCCAAACTCTTAGTGCAGGAAATCTGGACAAAGTCCATTAAAAAGGGGGGGCAATGGGCCACAAATAGGGACATATTTTAAATATCATCCTTATAAACTTATAAAGATGCTATAGTAACAGGGTTTGTTTCAGCATACATCTTCTGAAGGATATGAGGTCTGAAACAGTAATGTATATGTCATTATTTACAGACATGAGACCTGAGATCATCACAGTGATTTACCAGACACATACAAATAATTAGTGGAACAGACCAAAAATATGAGCCAAATATCTGGACATCCTGTGGAATGCTTGGCTGTTGACAGGTATGCTCAGAATCCCTTAGTGCAATGAATCCAGACCAAGCCTGACAAAGTGGGGGGACAAAGGTTTGATAATAGGGGCACATTTGAAATATGTGAGTAGATAATCTGAGAAAGTTGCTGCAGTAACACAGTCTGTTCTAACGTATATTGCCAGAAATATCACAAGTCCGACACTCAATTGCTTCTTATAAGTTAGTGACCTCAATGCTCACATCATCCCACTGATTTATCAGAAATACAAAACAGTTATGGGGACTAGGCAAATGATATGAGCCACACAACTCGACATCCTATGAATATCTGTACATAACATAAGATAACATTAGGGAAACTACACTGAGCTGTCAAGCATGTCACCAAGCACCGTCCAAACTACAGTCAGACCAACACAACACCACTCCAAATCAGCTCTGTGGACTTACACATCCATTAGCAAACACAACAGGCACTACAGGGATATAACAGTAGTGGAAAACAGACAATGGTGTGAAAGTGCATACCCATTACCAATTGCACCACAGTCACAGTGACATACTGGTAAATCAACTGAACACTACAGTATAATGACTGTGTGAACAAAAATATCCTATTTTCCACTCACACACTACCCCGACATATACTGCCCCAAGTCACAATGTAGTGTGAATCCTGAGGTGTTACAGGACATGTCACAGTCTGCCCATACATACATATACAACTGATAGACCACCAGAAACTGGAGAGCATGCCCAGTCAGATAGAAAGGGCCCATGACACTCACATGTACCCCCCTCCCTACACAGCCCAACTAACATTTACACACTACACTGCTACACAATCCTGACAGTCTGTTAACAATTATAACAGCAATACTTACATCCTGTCCCAAAGTCTGGAACCTTCTACCCCAATTAGTTGGGCTGTCTCCACAAGTCTTGTTGTAAGAGGGATTCCCACCTACCATCTGTGATACTGTAGCTCACACACCTCCATGATCTCTTCCTCACAGGCACGGAAAAGGGACAACACACACATGAAGTACTCAATTATAGGAGTGTGTTGCCATGCCATTGGCTATTGGAATAACAGCACGTATGTTGTGCATGCAGTTAGCAAGTGGGGAACACCAGTTGGTGCACAGGCCATCACCTGCTCATGACCATTACCTACAAAAGGCAAACTGTTGCCTATGCAAAACAGGTGTAAACCTCTATGTAAGTAGACAGATAGAGAGAAAGAGAGAGAGAGAGAGAGAGAGAGAGAGAAAGAGAAAGAAAGAAAGAGCACAAAACAAACTGAACAAAACCAAAACACGACTATTCAGGACTACTTGGAAAAAAAACAGGTATGTGAAACAAGTAAGAATGTAATGGAATGCAGTAGGGGATATGTAATAATGGGAAATAGGAAGTTAAACAAATATGTCTTAACAAGACTTGCTGTACTGATATATTGCTGAACAACACCTATGGCCATAGCATCTGGCTCTGTCTGCAGTGACATAGATGACAACTCAGGCCCCTGAGTCACCCCAGGAAAGGACAGCTCACATATGACTACTACTGGAGTGTCTGTCAAACAATACTGACTGTGATACTGCTAGACCAGCTACTGGGATGTTGTACATATCCATATGTTACTTGTGAATACAACTATAATACACATATTTGTGTTGCAAATCTAAGAGACCTACACAGGGTATGTGCATAGTAACCTACTGTTGCAGAAGTGTGTGTTGGACTGATGTGATATACTGAGTTCATACCATTCAACTGTACAGTGTTCCACTGCACAATAACCATGTGTGCCTAATATTTGTAGTAATTTACACATAGAGGTGTGTTATGTCTGGCAAACCATTGGCAAATCTGTGAACACTGACATCAGAACATAACAGCATACTTATGAATGTCGGACATCCTCCAGGGTATTTCAGAGAATGCAAAGATTACTGTGCTACCAACTGACTTAAGTATGTTAGAGCAACAGTAATACAGTGTCAATATTTTTGGGCTTTTGCCCCCCATTTATGTGTGCAATCATCCAGATGTCCTGCTCTAACAGGTTGAGAGGTATGAGTGAGCAGCAAGAGTGTAAATACAGTGTGCCATACTGACATAGAACAGCCCTCTCCAAAGCCAAAAACACAGCATCAATGGGACTGGACAATGTCCCAGGCTGCATCCTACATGAGCTCAAAGATGAACTAACCCCTCACCTAAACACACTGTTTAAACTCAGCCTCTCCACAGGCTACATGCCCATAGAGTGGTACACAGCAATGGTCATTCTGCTCCACAAAGGTGGAGCTATAACAGACCCTGGGAACTATTGCCCTATAAGCCTGACTAGCTTGGTCTGCAAGGCTATGGAGCACATCATCATGGATCTCATTAACAGAGACATTAGGAACCTCCAAACACTGGACCTTACCCAGTTCGGCTTTGTTAAGGGCAAATCATGCCTCCTAAACCTGGTGGACTTCTTTGAGACAGATACCAAGGCTATAGATGTGGGAAAGTTGGTCCACCCAGCCTACTTAGACCTCGCAAAGGCCTTCGACACCATTCCCCATTCTGGTATTATAGACAAGCTCACCAGCCTTAACATAAACCCCTACATCACAGGATGTGTTGCCAACTGGCTCATGGACAGAACCCACATGGTAAAAGTTGTGGGAGCTAGGTCTGACTCTAAACTGGTTACAAGTGACATTCCCCAGGGATCAGTCCTAGGACCCCTCCTGTTCGGCATATACTTCTCAGAGGTACAGGCAAGCACAGGACTATGGCTGACCAAGTTTGCAGACAACTGCAAACTAGGGGCTATAATTGACTCTCCGTCTGACACAGACATCCTCCAAAAGGGTCTCACTGAGACAGATACCTGGTGTCAAAACCATGGCCTCAAGCTAAATGCCAAAAAGTGCATAGTCATCCCCCTTGGAAAAAATAAAGTACCCACAAACTACCACATAGGTGGCAGCCCCCTAAATAGGGAAGACGAAATAAGGGATCTGGGGACCCAAGTAGATAGTAATCTCTCCTTTGATAATCACATTGCCAAAGTGGTTAGAAAATCCTTCTATGTGGCCCACCTACTCACAAAAGGGTTTGCATCCAGATCAAAAGAGGTCATTGTGCCCCTCTACGCATTACTTATCAGACCCATCATAGAGTACAATGTCCCATTTGGGATGTACCTTACAAGACACCTGAAACAGCTGGAAAGGCCACAGAAGTACCTCACCAAAAGGATCACTGGCCTCAAACAGATGCCCTATGCAGCTTGACTGAAGAAACTCCAGCTGTACTCGGTTGCATACCACCTACTCAGAGGTGATCTCTGCCTGACATACAAGGCCATGTCCAACCTAGAATTGATGGACATGCTCCACCTAAAGAAAACCATATCCCTTCGAGCCACACGGTCTAGGGATCTAAACCTCACCACAACAATAAATAGGACATGCTGGAGGGATAGATTCCTGTCTCAGAGACTTCCCATGCTCTGGAACAAGATTCCAATCTACATTAGGCAGAGCTCCTCACAAACACTCGTCATGACAAACCTTGCCGAGTGGATGGGAAACTGGAAGTTTACCCCGGGGATCACTTCAGTGGATCTGCTGGACAGAGGCACAGGGAACTAATCTAAGGGGACAGCGAAAGCCAACACATTCTGGCTAGGCTTATAAATGCCTTTGAGCAGATAGCCTAGTACCTACCTATGAACCTAAGAACCTATAGAAATGTATATCAGGTATCACCTGTGCATACGTATGTATGAGTAAGTTTAGCTGGAAGGCAGAAAACAACAGACATGAGTTGTGAGCAGTCAAGTAAATAAGCTGTACATGTTGTACATGTGTGTAATATGAGTGTTAGTGCAAAAACATGAACTGGGTCCCACAAAAACACAATAAAATGCAAACAGCGTTTCGATGCCCAATGAACTCTTCCAAGACTCTTCGAAATAATAAAATCACTTTTATTTTAAGACGAACAACACAATAAGGTGAACAGCAACAAATTCATCAAGCGCTTTCGCCTGTGTAAATCCCAGGCTTTTTCAAGATACAACAGCAGGATATTGAACTCCCTTTAAATAGGGCAGTTGATTACCAATTAGTGTAATTAACCATCTTAATTAAAATACCTTAATGGCAGTTGATCTGCAGAACTTTTTTGTAAATGTTCTGAACATAGTTATCACAGTGTCATCTAAAACTTCGTTGCAATTGAATCCAAATGCAACCAAATAGAAATGCGTAAAATGCATAAAATGAATAACAACAAACCTACATTTAAACATCTGTTAACTGTGAAACATCATAAACCACGATAAATGAACCCTGTTCTTTCTTTGTAATTGCTCTTTGTCATAAATCCCCCATATTTATGTACATCATTTCTAACATTATTGAATGTCATGTGAAAATAGTATCAATAACCTATACTACCTAAATTTCTTTAATTTCAAAGTCCAATAGCACCAATAATATGTACACATAATATATTAAATATCTTTGAAATATTAAAATAATAAAATATTAAAATATTACTATGTAAACTGTATATAAATGAATTAGTATAAATATATTTAGTATTAAGACCTATAATATACAAATAATGAACCTAATAAATACACTACCATAAATATTTAAATATGTAAAAAAAACTGTACTAGTAGTAAAATATATACATATGATGAAATGTGTTCCAGAAATAAATATTGTCTCAAGCCTCCTGTGCTAATGATCATAGTGTTTAGGTTAATATGACCATGCTTTGTCTTAAAAAATTATTTTATGTTAAAACCTTTTTTGTTAAAAATGTTTGTGTACATATACCCTTTAGCACCAAGTTAATAGTATTCACACACTGTAAATCCACATTCACCTGTTGAAACCTTATAACCAAAATTAACTATGTAGATTAATTCTATAGTTTTGCTCGTCTCAATTTTAAAAGACTACTGATACTTATAGCATCATTTAAACCAGGTGGTTTGGTTGCATTTAGCCTAAGTTGCCAAATTAATTCTTTGTACTCAATAGTGACCTCCCAGTCCCCACCTCGAGGATTTAAGGGAACTTGTTCTAAAACAAAAAATTTTAAGGTCATCTCAGGACATGCTGTCTGGTGCCTATAAAAGGCATAGGACTCATTCTTTCTCTGAATGTCGTAGAGGTGCTCGTATATCCTCCTACGTAGCGTCCTCTCAGTTTTTCCAATGTAAAAACTTTCACAAACCTGACACATGCCTAAGTAGACTATCCCTTTGGATGCACAGTTGCAATACAAATCAGGTTTGACCCTAAACTTCCTTGATTTAATGTATAAAGAGTCAGTGTTCAATATATATGCACATTGTTTGCAAGGATTGCATTTGAAGGTGCCCATTGTTGTACCTTTGGTTTGTTTTATTTGCTGCTTACGTCTCTAAAACATATTTTTAAGGTTCACATTCCTTGCATTAACAAATGTTGGTTGGGTGGGTAGCCATTTGCTAGTGTCTTCATTTGACCTTAAAATCGGCCAATATTTTACTACAGTGTTTCTTAAATCAGAAGCATTGTTATTGTACATGTACACAAATGCAGATTTGGAGTCAAATTCTTTGCTTTGTATATGAGTACCATTATTTTCAAGTACTATGTCGTCTTTTATTAAACCTAATAAGAGGGAGTATGTAACCCCTCTTTTACTCAATACTTCCTGGTACATTTTATCAATTAAGGCATGGGGGTATCCTCTCTCTAAAAATAGGTTCTTTAATGTCTTCACTTCTTTAAAAAATAATTCATCCGTGCTACACATTCTGGAGGCTCTAATAAATTGGCCTTTCAGGATGCCCTTCTTTTGTGGAAAAGGGTGACCACTACAAAAATGCAAGAATGCATTTGAAAAGGTACTCTTTCTGAACACCGATGATTCAAACATTCTTAGCTCAATGTTCTTGGTCAACATTACATCTAGATAATTTAATGAACAATCACTGATGTTGGATGTAAACTTTAAAAAGTCAGTAGTGTTGTTGATGTAAAATAAAAACTCTTGGAGACATACCTTCTTGCCTCTCCATAATATGCAAATATCATCCAAATATCTTTGATAGTGAATAATATTTTCTTTCCAGGGTAATGTAAAAATAAACTTGCTTTCCCAGTAAAATAAAACAATGTTTGCATATGCGGAGGCACAAGGTGTGCCCATTGCAACACCTTTACTTTGTTTAAAAAAATCCCCATTGAAAAAAATAAAATTATTATTTAAAATAATTTCCATAAAATCCACTAACAGGTTTATTAAATTTGTACTTAAACCTGAAAATCTAGTTAAAACTTCACTGAACCATTGCAGTCCTGTAACATGGGGGATACTGGGGAACAACTCTACTACGTCCACAGTTACCATGAAATCTGTACTATCATAATACTCTTTTTTGATATTTCTGAGAAAGTCCCAAGAGTCCTTACAAATGTGGCTAAAGGATGAAACCATCTTCTTGAGTGTAATATCTATGAATTTGCCCAAAGGTTCTGTAATGCTTCCAGATCCTGCCACAATGGGTCTAAATTTTAAAGGGTCCAAATCTTTATGGACCTTGGGAATGCCAAACATAACCGGTGTGAGGGGTTTGTTGACCATTAAAAAATTAAGCAGTTTCTCATTAATCACCCCTTGTAACAAGTGATCTTGTAGTAGAAACTTTATCTTAGCATATGCTATGTTAATTTCGTTTAAAGAAGTGATACTATATTGCTTAGTGTCCTGAAGTATGTTATGTAAATTTTCATCATAATCATGCTTGTACATTAAAACAACCCCACCACCCTTGTCAGGTTTCATGACCCTAATTTGCTCTTCTCTTAGTTGGTCTATCAGGGAAAAGCAATTTGCAGATAAATTCTCTTTTGTCTTGTTAGCTTTCCCTAACTTTCTAATGTCCATTTCCACTAATTCTTCAAAAATCCTAACAACCGGGTGGAGGGGGGGGGGGTTGAAAGTACTGGCTCTACTGACTGGTTCTTTCGTAAAAGATGCACCTTTAAAGAATAAATTCAAGTTAAGTTATCTTGTCAATAGTTTTAGTTCTAGAATAGTTTTAGTTATATCTAAAGGCTTAGTTGGAACAAAATGGAAACCTTTTGTGAACAATTCAAAATGTGTATCACAAATATCCATGTCGGTAAAATTAAAAATTGAAAAATTACATTTTGATGTAATTGTGTAAGGCTCAGTGATTGGTCCAACCATTCCTATTTCATTGATAGATGATAGTATATTCATCTCTGTGGTCTCCCCCAATTGTGGTTGTTCTGAAACTGAACCCTGTTTCCCTGTCTGCCCTGTGGAAAATAAAAAACCTGGTTTGGGTTATTGTTAGGAGTACTTGTGCTATTATTGTTCCCTTGTTTCTGTGCCAAACGTTCACTACGTCTTGGTGGTTCATCCAAGGGAGGTACATTGTCATGGTTGTGCACAATTTTATTAGTAAATGTAGGTTTGTTGTTATTCATTTTATGCATTTTACGCATTTCTATTTGGTTGCATTTGGATTCAATTGCAACGAAGTTTTAGATGACACTGTGATAACTATGTTCAGAACATTTACAAAAAAGTTCTGCAGATCAACTGCCATTAAGGTATTTTAATTAAGCTGGTTAATTACACTAATTGGTAATCAACTGCCCTATTTAAAGGGAGTTCAATATCCTGCTGTTGTATCTTGAAAAAGCCTGGGATTTACACAGGCGAAAGCGCTTGATGAATTTGTTGCTGTTCACCTTATTGTGTTGTTCGTCTTAAAATAAAAGTGATTTTATTATTTCGAAGAGTCTTGGAAGAGTTCATTGGGCATCGAAACGCTGTTTGCATTTTATTGTGGTTTTATGAGTGTTAGTGCATCCAACAGACATATATGTCTACAGCTACTGGTTGTTGCATTGCCCTGACACAGAAATGGGAACTACAATAAGCATGATTATCAGGTCGAAATTGGAGAAGTGTACAACTGTGTTATGACTTCGTGTCCATGCCTACTATAAACAGCTATAGGAGCACCTACATAGCTGTATGGTCTCAGCAATACCTAACTCGTAAAACCTGCCTCCACCAAGGTAGGGCAATCCCCTTTGTTGGACAGCAGCAATACATAAACCATGTAATAAGTCACTATATTGGCTGTACAGGGCCAAGTAGGTGCAAGCACCAACTTGGAAGCATGTCCACCTTTGTCTGAACAAGCATATAAGGTCATAGGTGAATCAGGGCAAGTCTAACTATGAGTACAAATTAGACACATCCACTCCACCAAGGCCAATCACAAGGCCATCCTCACATATGTATTCAGTCTCAGAGGCAACAACCCAACCCACCCTGTACTGGTGGTCAATCACACCACATACACACATGCCATAGCTATAGCCAATCTGCTGCAGACAGGTTAAGTGGAAACATTACCCCCCCCGTCCCCCCATCAGTATAGGTGGATATGCACAGCACCCACACCCATCCCCTCATCATCAGGGAGCAGGTTCATAATGCCTACTGAAAGGCAACAAAATTAGGTCTCCATGGGACCTGATAACATCCATGTCTGCATCCTACATGAACTCAGGCATGTGCTCCCAACTCCATTACACACTGTAGTCAAACAAAGCCTAAGCACCATCCACACCCCATCCACTTGGAAGACAGACACTGTCATCCCTCTACACTGAAGTGAATGATGAAGAGAGGATTATGCAATTTACTGGCCCTCATTGGGGGAACATGGCACATCAGGACCAGGAGTGCAATGCAAGCTGATACTGTGCTGATAGCTGATAGGGGTATGATATGGTTGTAAGTGGTGGCTACTGCTAGTCAATGTTGATGTGCAGGTTCTGTAAATACCGTTGACAAATGTATGAGGTCCTGTGATGTGCTTCCCTGTTTATGTCTTCCAGGTGCAATGCATCGCACCAGAAATCCTGCTTACATAGAGGTTGAAACTGCAGTAATAATTGACCACATCATCCAGCACTACAGTGTAATGTTCAGCTGGAGCCAACAGCATTTGCGGGAGAGGACCACCCTGTGGGATGACCTTGTCTACAGGGTAAACAATGTCAGCCTGCACGCACAAACATACTGGCAGGTCCAGCATCATGTGACTGACCTGATACTCCATGCCTGGCGAAGGGCTGCTGCCATGGCCAGGAACTACACAGCCACAGGTGGGGGTCCTGCCACACAGACCCCACTTACATTAATCAAGGTGCTCCTTGTCAACCTTGGAGTATCCACCTCACCCCAACATCAGATTTTAGACACCCATAATGTGGAGGTGGGTGGCACCCAGACAATAGGCAAGGAGCGTGCAGGTAAGGTCCCAGTGGAGATCAATATACAAGTGTAGCAGCCATACTGACATCCGTAGAGTATCTAGATGCATATGTCAGGTCAGAATGCAGTTGTGGTTGGGTTTTGTAATGCACAGATATGCACATCTATGGTGAAGGACAGCTAATTGTGTAGTATTGGAGCTTGTACTGTAAATGTGCAGACAAGCTGCATTCATCTTGTACCAATGCTATATGTGAGTATGGTGACAATACCTGTCTCCCACAACTACGAAGGTCCCTCTGGTGTGGAAGTGGGACAGCAGCCTGAAGCTGGTGAGTATGGAATTTTCCAGTTGTGGTTCGTCAACACACAAGGCATGTTAAGGGCATGTATTTTACCATGCACACAACTGTCACTCCTAGCCATATTACGTTATGTGCATGTTCACTTGTGGTGTGGTTAACTGCATTGCATCACAGTGGTCACCACAGGGGCATATATGCAGGAGATGTAACATTTCCAAAGCATACCTCACAACCTGTCAGTGTAAGAAATTTGGTCAGAGACTGACAAAATGGGGGGACAAAGGCCCGAAAATAGGGATATATTTGAAATATTACTCTTATACAGTGGATATAAAAGGTTACCTATTACAAAATCGAAGTTATGGAACTTCGAATACCATATGGTCGACACCATATGATTGAAGTTCTGTAACTTTGAAATTAAAAAAAAAAGAAAAAAAGAAAATGTACCCTGACGGGTTAAAGCAGGAGGGCAAGCCCCCTGCACCCCACACCCCCTGCTACTTAAATATACCAACTCCGAGATCACACTTTAAAGAACTACGGTGCAGAAAGGGAAGATTTCCCTTTCCTACACTGTAGTGCAATCTCAGAGTTTGTATATTTAAGTAGCAGGAGTGTGGGGGGTGCATTGGGGGTGCAGGGGGGAGGCTTGCCCCCCTGCCTACACCCTTTACTTTTTCTTTTTTTTTAATGTTTATTTTAAACATTTCGAATTTCCAATTGTTCGATCATTAAAGGTTGACCTTTAGTGATTCGAACAATTGCAAATTTGATGTTCAATAAGACCCTGATATAAAAAGTGTACACACCCCTGTTGATACTAAGTGTTTGTGATTTAAAAAAATGAGACCACAATATTTCATTCTACACCTTTACCCACCTTTAATATGACCTATAACCTGAACAATTCACTTGAAAAACAAACAAATCTGTCAGGGGACCAAATATGAAGGATACAAAACCTACAATAAGCTGGATGCATACATGTGCACACCCGTCAACTAATACTTTGTTGGAGCAGCTTGTGATTTACTTACAGCATTCATACTGCTTGGGTACACACCTGCCATCAAGGAAAGAAACTCTGAGTAACACCAGATAATGGTCTGCTCTCCTAGTAGGATATTCCTGACATTTACTCAGTTGCCTGCTACAGCAAAAGTCATGGTTCACAGAGAGCTTACAAAGCAAGAAAAGGCATCTCAGTGTTGAAAGGTATCAGTCAGGAGTAGAGTACAAAAACTTTACCACAGCATTGCATATACCATGGAACACAGTGAAAACGGTCATCAAAAGGTGGAGTAGATATGGGACAACAGTGACATTGCAAAGAACTGTAGGTCCCCTAAAACTGTTGACAAGACATGACAAAAACTGGTCAGGGAGGCTGAAAGGAGACATATAGCAACACTGAAAGAGTTGCAGGAATGTCTGGCAAGTACAGGTTGTGTACTACATGTGACAAAACCTCCTGTATTCTCCATAAGACTGGTCTATGGGGTAGGGTTGGAAGATAGAAGCATTTTCCCACACAGAAAAAACATCCAGGCCTGGCTACAATTTGCAAAGCATTACATCAAGTCTCCCAAGAGCATGTGTGAAAATGTGTTATAGTGTAATGAGACCAAGGTTCAGACTTTCAGCCACAATTCCAAAAGGTACGTCTGGTGAACAAGCAACACTTCACATCAGCTGATGACCACCATCACCACAGTGAGGCATGGAGGTGGCAGTGTCCTGCTTTAGGGTTGCTGTTCATAAGCTGGAACTGGGGCTTTAGTCAAGGTGGAGGGAATTATGAACAGTATCAAATACCACTCACCTTTGGCCCAAAACTATCAGGTGTCTGCCAGAAAGCTGAAGATGAAGAGAGGTTTCACCTTTCTACACGACATAGACCCAAAGCATACATCCAGATCAACCTAGGAATGGCTCCACCAGAACACAATCAAGGTTATGGATTTGCCCATCCAGAGCCCAGACCAAACTCTGATAGAAAATCTGTGGTGTGACCTGAAGAAGGCTGTGCACATGAGATGCCCTTGCAATCTGACAGAGTTGGAGGGCTTTAGCAAGGAAGAGTGGCCAAATAATTCCAAGTCAAGATGTGCCATGCTGATAGACTTCTTCCCAAGAAGACTGCATGCTGTAATTGAATCAAAAGGTGCTTCAACAAAATATCAGTTTAAGGGTTTGCACACTTATGCAACCACCCTGTTGTATGTATTTCATTTATTATATTTTACACCTAACACATTTGTTTGTTTACCAATTAGATTGCACAGGTGATATGTCACATTAAAGGTGGGCAATGTTTTGAAATTAATTATTGTGGTCTCATTTTATATATTACAAGAACCTGGCATTTTAACAGGGGTGTGTACACTTATCATATCCACTGTAAGCTTAGAAAGTTGTACGTGTAACAGGATTTGTTTTAATATACATTTACTGCAGGTTTTGGGTTTGACACTCAAAGTTATGTCATTACTTAGTGACAGCAATCCTCAGATCATCCCAGTAATGTGTCAGACAAACACAGGAGTTATGAGGAACAGAGTAAACATATTAGCCAGACATCTACACATTCTGCAAAGATTTGCACGGTTGTGAGGTATGTTCTGTAGGAGTTGCCACTCTGCTATACAGGTGAACAGCAATAATCTGTACAAGGGTGCAATGTGTGCTAGATGAAGGGCCATTACCTACTGAAACTACTGACATATCCCAGAGGTATATATTGTTAGTGACATGAAGTGAAAATGACTGCACTGCATGATGTTGAGGACCTGTCCAGATTGTATGTGTTGTGGTCTGATTGTGTGTCATGCATTTCACCATTTGGGTATTGTGAGGTCTGTGTAATACCTTTGTGCCACCTCACGTGTGTGTGTGTGTGTGTGTGTGTGTGTGTGTGTGTGTGTGTGTGTGTGTTTGTGTGTGTGTGTGTGTGTGTGTGTGTGCGTGTGTGTACCAGCCAACCTTATAATGCAGGTATTAATTTACATATGTTGTCTTCCCCTCACAGGTGGTGATGGGGGTTGTGGTCCCTCCCACACAGAACCTGATGTCAGTGTCTCTGCAGACTCTGACAATGATGATAGTCATAGTGAGACAAGGGATGGGGCTGTCAGGGGCTAAATCTGTGCCATCGGTTGGCATCCCAGTGTTGTCCACAACATCCCCACACACAGTCATGATGCCCACATATACCCCGTCTGCAGTGGCCACAGATAATGGACAGTTGGTGGGTGGTGGCATTGAACAGGCTAGTGTGGTGACTATGATAAGTGTGAGTGTAGACACTTGCCATAGCTGGAGTGCAGGTGAGGTTGCACACAGGCAGATGGACAAGGGTGCTTGAAGGAGGACTGCTGCCCATCCAGCCCCTGTCACAAGTGCCACAGCAGGTGTCACCAGACGCATGTTTTGAGCCATCATGGAGGCACAGACATGTACTGACTGCAACACCAGACAAATACTCAGGGTCTTGGATGCACATTTTCCTGGTGTCTGTGGCAACCTACATGACCTTGTTGAGATCACATGTGAGAATACTGAGGTCATGAATAGATGCTGGGGTGAGACAATGGCACTCCTCAACCATGCAATGTCTGTGCTGGAGCGTGTGGTGGGAGATGGGTGGCAGCCATGTGGATGTAGGTCACCACCATGATTAGCTGAGGGTCTATGTGACTGTGCACCTTCACGCTCCCGTAGTGGCAGTACCACCAGCACTACCGAAGGGGGGGGTGCTGTCCACACTAGAATGCAGCAGCCCGTCAGGGACATGGATCCAGCAGACAGCAGTCACCATCAGGGAGTAGTAGTGCATCTGGCATTGGGCCTGGTGCTGCCAGTGAGACCCCTGGCAGGACCAGTTCACATGTCCATGACCGGAGATGATGAACTGTACACCCTGCCATGTCCGGTCCACAGGTGTCCAAAATACTCCTTTGTAGGGCAGCCACATGGTGTGACTGTGTGCATACACACACACACATCACCATCACAGCCAGGTCACCTCCACACACACACACACACACACACACACACACACACACACACACACACACACCACTTCTGCATGGCCCATTCATAGAACACCCATCCAAACACACACACACACACACACACACACACACACACACACACACACACACACACACACACACACACACACACACACACACACACACACACACACACACACACACACACACACATACACACAAACATGCGCACACACACACACACACACACACACACACACACACACACACACACACACACACACATTTTGTCAACTGTATGGTCCACCTTAGGCTTCTGGCAAACCCACACAACACCCTGTGCATATGATGATAACTTTGCCACATCCCTGTCATCCATACCACCAATGCAGGAACATGCTAATATAGTTCTAATGCACAGGGTGAATTAAGTACAGTTTAGCTATGCAATGCTGTGTAAGATGCTGTCAGCTGGCATTTGTAATGGGTACACTTCAGAGTGTGAGTACCTTTTCAGCCATGATGCATAATTGGTGTTAGTCACACTGACTGAATGTAGTCTCACATGCTGTATTCTATTTGTGTTCTAGGTGTCTGTGTGTCAACAGGATGTGGCCCTGCAGACATTGCCAATGAGGGATATGGCAGAGTGGTAACACATTAACCATGTCATAGCCGCAGTACAGCTGCATATGTACACATTTACCAAGTCTGTGTAAGTCTTGAAGCACTGAGCCTTTCTCTTCATATGTAGAGAAATATTTAAGACCTGTTGTTGAACGAAATGAGTACATTCTCAGGGATACCAAACAATTTCTAGTAGAATTATATAAGTTCTTTAAGAATACTAATATGTCTCAGAATATGTATTTTGTCACTATGGATGTCCAATCGTTATTTACCATCATACCTAATAGAGAGGGGGTAGAGGCCATAAAAAAGTATTTGATGCTACACAGTGAATATACAGAAAAACATATTGACTTGATTTCTATGTTTATGGAAGTCATTTTAGAGAACAATGTGTTTATATATGGAACAGATGTATATATCCAGCGTGATGGCATGGCTATGGGCACTTCATGTGCCAACAGCTACGCCAACATGTTTTTAGCTATGTGGGAAGAGGATGTATTGTTTCCTTGTGGTTTACATGCCTCCCACGTATGCTTTTATCGTCGTTTTGTGGACGATGTGTTTCTTGTTTGGCAAGGCAATCAAGTTGAACTTGATAGATACATGACCTTGGTCAATGGGTTGACCCCCTATTTGAAATTTACACATCAGTACTCTTCACATCGTACAGACTTCTTGGATGTTTATGTGGAGAGGGTGCTAGGAGAAAAAGTGAATACTGGTGTGTATAGGAAGAAATGCTATAGGAATGCCCTCCAGCATAGGACAAGTATGCACCCATGTTATATATTTCAGAATATTATTAAAGGCCAGGGTATGAGAATTTCTAGGCTTAATGCCACACAAGAGGGTTATCTGAATGAACTAGATACATTTAAATTGAGACTTGCTCAAAGGGGTTACAAATCACATGAAGTCGAAAGAGCTATAGAAGACATACATAGATTAAGATCAAATAGAGCGGCACCCTACTTCTCTGATTATATATATGAGCCTATAATTGGACAAGTAGACAATGAGCAAATAAAAATGCAAATGTACTACAGTAATGATAGAAAGGACATTATCGACATTATCCATAAGCACTGGCCGATTCTTACCAGCAATCAGGAGATTGGGTCATTAGTGGGCATTACCCCTAAGTTTCACTATAAAAATAGGAACAACCTTAAGATGTTACTCTGTCACCGCCATGATGGGCGAGACAAAATGGCTTTGATGGGAACCCATCCTTGTAAACAATGTCAATATTGCAAGTATATATGTGAAGCAAATACATTTGAGCACCCAGATACTGGCCAGACATTTACCTTTAGAGTTGATGCCACATGTAATACAGCTTACTTGGTATACCTGGCTAGATGCCAAGAATGCCAAGCTTTCTATGTTGGTAAGACTAATAGGGCATTTAAAACTAGGATTAGAGAACATTTATATGCTATTAGGATTGGACATAATAACAATGCATTGGCTAAGCATGTAGGTCAGTATGGTAACCAACACAGCTTTATTTTCATGGCTATAGATAGTGTCCTGCCAATATTAAGACAGGGGAATATTCGTAATACTACTGAGAGAGTAGAAGTTAACTGGATGATCCGGCTTAGAGCAGACAAAGGCAGTGGCCTTAATGAACGAGCTTCTATTCGACCAGTGTTAAGAGCCAGACGCCTTAAATAAGCGCTATTTACAATATTAACAACTTGTAATTCTATGTTTAGATAGTTTTTTAGTGTAAATATATAATGACAGGCTTTTGAAAATGCCTTAGGAAATGTTTTTAAAGATATCTGTTATAAATGCATGCATTTTTTAATTAGTGACTTCTCAACTTGTGATTTTAACGATTAGTGACTTCTATCAGTTTTGTGAATATTGTTTTGTATGATTAGCATACTTACAATGTTTTTGATAGTTCTTTACATAAATGGTATACACAGTTTACTGCATATATAGCTCATACTGATTGAGAAATTTTCATTTTTTGAGCTTTATGCAACAGTTGATGCCTTTTCTAATGGTTGCAGTTACTATTATTAAGATATGTCTTTTTTAGCAACAAGCATTATATATCAGTAAGTTCTTAGTAAGCATTGAATGATGTGTACTTTGTAAATTCTTAATAGATGTGAATTTATTTTGTTTAGCATAGAAGTGTTAAGACACTGAACTTTCTTAATGAAGCTTTCAATAACATGGTCTGTATCACTTTAAAGCTTTATAAGATGAAACACATGACTACTATGAAAGGAGCAGACTGATTTTTTGAATGTTAACGGTCTGAGGAAGCAAATGTGAAAGCGCTTACCGACAACAATTTTATCAAATAAATTATTTTGCTTTTAAATCTAAGCTTGGTTCTTGGAGAATATCCCAGTTGCAGTTACAGGCACTTTATGAATGGATTATTGAGCAGCTTTGGTTACCTCTCTGTCTTTATATTTGGCTTGTTCTTTATTGTTTGGTTTCTGAACAGAGGGGGATTTACACCGTTGGATAAGAACTTTTGGTTACAAGTCTGTGTAACAGTTATTGCATGTGCCACAGAGCTTATAGGCCTGAGGGGTGTACAGGTATGTCTATGGTGGTTGACATCAGCAACTCTTATAAAGTGGACAATGGTAACTGTAGTGGGTAGAACACACCTCAGATTGGTAAAACCCACACCTCTAGAGGATATTGTGTCGACCAAACACACCGAGAATACTGTTGCCACACACACACACACACACACACACACACACACACACACACACACACACACACACACACACACACACACACACATACAGACACATACACACACACACACACACACACACACACACACACACACACACACACACACACACACACACACACACACACACACACACACAGGATCACAGCTGCCAATGTTGGGTTTGGAACCCCTACCCATCTAGTTAGTGGTAGTACAGTGTTATGTGGTTATCGCAGGTGGCACGGAACTAATAGAGCGATGACTGTTCCAATGTGCCTGTAAAGTGAATAACATCATATGCCCTTGTGAGGTATGGCAATGGGGGGTGTACTGGGTGGGAATGGACTCAAAATACTGTCACCTACGAGTCTACATACACACACACACACACCACACACACACACACACACACACACACACACACACACACACACACACACACACACACACACACACACACTGCTGACATTAGCAGCCCTGCCTATCATGTTATTCATTCCATACTATTACATAGCTGTTGCCTGTGGCAAAGGGCTTATAGGGATGAAGCATGTCTACAGATACCTCTATGGTAGATGTAAACAACAGGCTTCATAAAGTGGACCTTGGGACATGTACTGGGAGTACCATGGCCTAAAACTGTAAGCCAAGGCCACCCAATGGATATAGTTCTCACTCAAACACACATACACTCTTGCCAGAACTGAGATTTGAACATGAACCTATCTAGTTATTGCTACTGCAGTGTTATGTATTTATTGCACGTGCCACAAAGCTTATAGGGTGAAGAGTGTCCCAAGGTAATTCTAAGGTGAACAACATCACCAGTCCTTGTAAAGTATGGCAATAGGAGATGTACTGGGTGAGAATGGACTTAAAATACTTTAAATACAGTTATATACACTTACAAACACAAATACACTCATACACTCATATACACATTTGCCAGGACTGAGATTAGCAGTCCTGCCTATCTTGTTAGTAAGTACATACTGTTACATAGTTCCTGCACATGGCACTGGGCTTATTGGGGTGAATAGTATCAACAGATACCTCTAGGGTTGATGAAGACAGTGGGTCTTGTAAAGTGGACCTTGTGATGCGTACTGGGAGTACCATGGCCTAAAAATGTAAAACCCACCCCCCCCAGTGGATATAGTGCTCACTAAAACACAAACACAGGATACAATTCTCATGCAAACACATGCACATTTGTCAGGATTGAGATTAGAACCCCCACCTATTTAGTTATTGCTACTACAGTATTATGCATTTATTGCACGTGCCACGGAGCTTATAGGGTGAAAAGTGTCCCACAGTTCTTTTAAGGTGAACAACATCACCAGCCCTTGTAAAGTATGACAATGGGCAGTGTACTGGGAGAGTAAGGCCTCAAAATGTTGCATCCTACAAATATACACACTTAGACACACACATACATTTGCCAGGACTCAGATTAGAATGCCTACCTATCTAGTTATTGGTAGTATAGTGTTATGCAGGTACCACACACACCACAGAGCTTGTAGGGTGAAGAGTATCCCAAGGTACCTGTAAAGTGAATAACATCACCAGCCCTTGTAATGTATGGCAATGAGAGGTGTACTGGGTGAGAAGGGCCTCAAACTACTTTCACCTACATGTTTACACACTCACAAACACTTTTATACACACTTGGCACACACACATGTATGCCAGTACTGAGCTCCATAGGTTCATAGGTGTGTATTAGCTGAATGGCCATGGAGCCTTTACAAGCCTAGCCCATAGGATTACCCTGGCATTGTGTCACCTGATGTTACTCTGCAGTGTGTCTAGCAAGTATAGACACTGGAGTGATCTCCAGGGCAACATTTCTATTCCCCATTCACTCATCCAGATTTCTTTTGCAGAGGGCCAGTGAGGTGCTCTGCTTGACATGTATGTGAAGTCTATTCCATTGCGTGGCCAGTCTCAGTTATGAACCTGTCCCTCCAGCATGTTCTGTTGATTGTGGAAATAGGTTTAAGGTCTCAGGGGCATGTGGTGCAGACGGATTGGGTTTCTTTAGATGTAGCATTTCTAACAGAGCTGGGTCAGACATAGCTTTGTAAGTCAAGCAGAGATTGCCTCTAACTAACCAATATGAGACAGAGAATAGTTGGAGTTATTGGAGTATGTCCATATAGGACATGTGTTTAAGGCTTAGGATCCTCTTTGTGAGGTACTTTTGCAGCCTCTCCAGATGTTGTAGGTGTCTAGTGAGGTATATGCCAAATGGGCCATTGTACTCGATGATTGACCTAATGAGGGAAGAGTAGAGGGAGACAATGACCTCCTTCTTTCTGGATGCAACACCCTTAGTAATGAGATGTACCACATTAAAGGACATTCTGACTACAGTGGCACTGTGGTGGTCAACAGAGAGGTCGCTGTCAACTTGTGTTCCCAGTTCTCTTATAACGACTTCTATGTTCAGTGGACTACCATCGATGTGGCGATTTGTGGGAACCAAGTTGTTCCAAAAGGGGATGGCAACACATTTTCTGGCATTGAGCTTACATCTAGGGTTTTGAAAACAGTTGTAGGCCTTAGTGAGGCCTTTCTGCAGGATGTCAATATCACTTGGGGAGGTAATAATAGCACCCACCTTGCAGTCGTCTGCAATAATTGTCAGCCGGAGTCTCTTCGTGTTGGCCTGGACATCAGAGGCATAGATACCGAACACGAGGGGACTCAGTGGTGCTCCACTCATGTCTGGTTACCAGTCTGACATGGGGTCTGCTGCTTTCACACTGTGGGTTCTATCTGTGAGCCAGTTTGCAACCCACCTAGTGATATAGGGGTTGATGCCTAGCTGAGTGTGTTTGTTTATGATTCCTGCATGGGAATGATATCAAAGGATTAGAAGCCCTGCCTATCTTGTTATTTATTCCATACTGTTACATAATTATTTCATGTGGGCACAGAGCTTATAGGGCTGCAGAGTGTCTATAGCTACCTCTACAGTGGATGACAACAGTGGGCCTTGTAAAGTGGGCATTGGATGTGTACTGGACCACAACAAAAAAATTGCAAAACCTGCCCCCAATGGATATGGTACACACACACACACACACACACACACACACACACACACACACACACACACACACACACACACACACACACACACACTCACACACTTGCCATGACTGAGATAAGAACCCCTACCTAACTAGTTATTGCTACTGCAGTGTTATGCATTTATCACATGTGCCACAGAGCTTATATGGTGAAGGGTGTCCCAAGGTAAATTATGGCAATGGGAGATGTACTGGTTGAGAAAGGCCACAAAATACATTAACCTTCAGATATACACATTTACAAACACAAATGCACTCACATAAACATTTGCCAGGACTGTGATTAGAACCCCTATCTAACTAGTTATTTGTACTAGATTGTTATGTAGTTATCGCACATGCCACAGAGCCTGTAGGGTTATGGGCTGCCCAAAGATACTTCTAAGGTGACAGACATCAGCAGAACTGCTAAAGTAGAGCAATGGGAAGTGTACTTAGTGTGAATGGGCTCAAAATCTTTAACCTACAAGCACACACTCTTTTACATTTGCCAGGACTGAGATTAGAATCCCTACCTAACTAGTTGTTTGTACTACAGTGTTATGCAGTTATTGCACATGCCTCAGAGCTTATAGGGCTGAGGGATGCCCAAAGGTACTTATAAAGTGACTGACATCAGCAGGACTGCTAAAGTAGGGCGATGGGAAGTGTACTGGGTGTGAATGGGCTGAATTTCTTTAAACTACAAACACACACACTTTTACATTTGCCAGGACTGAAATTAGAAGCCCTACCTAATGAGTTATGTGTATTATAGTGTTATGCAGTTATCACACATGCCACAGAGCTTACAGAGCTAAGCGCTACCCAAAGGTACTTCTAAGATGACTGATATCAGCAGGACGACTAAAGTAGGACAATGGGAAATATCCTGGGTGTGAATGGGCTCAAAATCTTTAATGTATATACACACACACACACACACACACACACACACACACACACACACACACACACACACACACACACACACACACACACACACACACACACACACACGCTTTTACATTTGCCAGGACTGAGATTAGAACTCCTACCTAACTAGTTATTTGTACTATAGTGTTATGTAGTTATCGCACACACCACAGAGCTTATATGGCTGAGGCCTGTTCAAAGGTACTTCTATGGTGAATGACATCAGCAGATCTTGTGCAGTAGGGCAATGGGAAGTGTACTGGTTGGGAAAGGACTAAAACACTTATTCCTACAAACACACACACACACACACACACACACACACACACTCACACACACACACACACACACACACACACACACACACACTTACATATGCCTGGACTGTGATTAGAACCTCTGCCTATCTAGTTATTTGTATTACAGTGTTACGCAGTTATCACATCCATTATAGAGCTTACAGGACTAAAGCCAGTCCAAAGGTACTTCTATGGTGAATGACATCAGCAGATCTTGAAAAGTAGGGCAATGGGAAGTATACTGGGTGGGTAAGGCATCATAATACTTAGACCGACAGAGACACACACACACACACACACACACACACACACACACACACACACACACACACACACACACACACACACACACACACACACACACACACACACACACACACACACACACACACACACACACACACACACACACACACAAAGGTAGGTGATGTGATATTACAACACCTACCTCAGTAGCATCAGACAATGAATCTCATCTTCATGCTGGCACATGTCAGTGGTTACAACTGGTATGCAGCTATCTGCTGCAGGACATCACTCTTTGCCATTCAGGGTATCCCTGTGTATGACTCACTGTCTGTGTGTGTCTCCCTGTGTGTCTCATTCTATCACTGTCTGTCTCTCTCTTCCCCATGTTTATGTGTGTGTATGCTTGACATATTGTAATATGTTACAAACAAAACACCAACCAATACCCTCTGGATGAATGCCAAAGCACCAACAAAATCCAAACAGCAATAAATCAAATACTTTGTGCTAAGGCTGAATGATGACATAATGTAGATAAACTTCTTTATTTAAACAAGAGATGTGAGCACTTTTGCAGTGTATCCCACTGCTTCTTCAGACATAATAGCAATCACACTTCATGAACTTCCATAAATATTAAATGCAATCAACTAATCAATCAATCAAACAATTAAAACCTTAAAGGAACAATAAAAATGTATAAAATTCATCTATAAATATATAAAATACATAAATAAACACATAAATTAAGTTCTAAGTGGTCTATTTTTTATCACAGGTTTAATGGGTACTTTGTCATTACGTCCTTTGCCCTCATGGGCTTTCAATCTAACTATCCATCTGGTCTCCTTAAGTTCCGTCTTATTTTTAACTTTAACATCCCAGAGTCTACTAGTTAATTTAGTATTTTCCACCATTATCAACCTAAAAGTATGTGCATGTGAAGTGCTCATAATATGTTTCGCTAGAGCGAGACCGGTGTTAAAAAATAGACTACTTAGAACTTAATTTATGTAGTTTGCCAATGATTTGCCACACAACCATTATTTCATGATAAAGACACCACAAATATGGTGCAAACCTCTGTACATTCTGCAAAAGGTCTGTACAGTTGGGAGGTATGGTAGGCACTGTGTAGGTTACTCCGACCTGTGTACTGTTCATATGTGTGGCCCCATGTCCATGACCTGTCCAGCTTACTGGCAGTAATGGATATTGACATCAGGACAGTGTGTACAGCTGACATGCGAAATAGTTAGCACTGCAATTCTTGGAACATGACCCTGTCTACCACAGTACTGTACCTAGGCCACTAAGACACAACAGCCAGGAGTAAGTGCTGGCCACATCCTGACAGTATTTCCCATGCATCTATATACTGCAGTATATATATATATATATATATATATATATATATACTGCAGTGGGATTTGTCACCTTGGATAATGCTGCATAGTGTGGGGAAGCCAGTATTAGGCAGACATTTCCTGGTGTCCCACATAGCTGTCAGTTGTCTGTTGCTACTCCAGTAGGCCATCCCATTCCCTTGCATGCATGCAGCAATACCATAGATATGATACCAGAACATACTACTCCATTCATTTATTGTTTAGAAGACTGGCTTACCTTGTGCCTGCAGCAGTTGTGGGGATGGTGGATGAGGGCTGACTCTGTCGGATGCACGCAGTACTCTGCCTATACATGGCAAGCTACAGGTAGTGATGTGTGTGTGGTATCCATTTTACTGTGTGTGGAGTCAGAGAGATGTGTCAGTCCCTGGGTCCCTACAGTGTCAGTGTGTGTGCTATGCATTGCCTCTTTGCTAAGGCCTGGGCATACTGGGCATGCCTCCATCTGCCTACAGGAGCAAGCTCAGGGGCTTCCTACTCTGAGTCCCTCTGTGCCTGTGGGGATCTTGGCAATGGTGGGGGAGGTGTGGCCCTTACCCGTGCTGTTCCTCCTGCAGCTGTTTCCGCAAGATCATATTGTGTAGCATGGCACATACTATGAACAGGTGTGCACATGTGGCTGGATAGTACTGCAGGGCTCCACCAGATATGTGAAGGCACCGGAACCATGACTTGAGCATCCCAAACACATTATGGTGTTCTTAAGTGGTTGTGTGTGTATTTCTGATGGGTGTCATCATCCATGGCTCCAGTGCATAGCCAGTATCCCCCACCAGATGGCCAGACAGGATGTCCCCACTGGCAAATCTCTGGTACAGCTGTGAGGAATGCCAGATGTGGAAGTCATGATAGTTTCCAGGGCTGCCAGCACACACATTCATGATAATGCCCTGTGCATTGCACACAACCTGGCAGTTGATGGAATGCAAGCCCTTGCAGTTTACATAGACCCAACCCTGGTCATTGGGTGGTGCTTTGATGTGGATGTACGTGCAGTCTATGGCACCTAGTACCTCCGGGTAGTCTGCCATATGGTGGAAGAGATGCATATTGCTGGTCCTCTCCTCATGGTTGCTGGGGAAGTAAATATGCTCACCAGCATATGGTAGCATGGCATCCAGGAACTGGTGGAGTATTCTGAATGCAGATGTCTGTGAGACCCCCATGATATCCCCAATAGGTCTTTGGAAAGTACCTGTAGCTTGTATTCTTAAGGCTACACATACCTTGGTATCCACTGGGATGGGTTCTCCTCTGTTGGCTCTGAGTCTGAGGTGTGGCTGGCATAGCTAAATGCATGGCTGAAGTATGTCCCTGTCCACCCTGTAGCACTCTACTATCTGTAGATCATGTAATCCCTGGTAGGTTACCCTGGGTCTTCTCCTCCTCCTTAGACTGCGGCGGATGTCAGTATTATCCTCATCACCATCCTCAGCCTCTAGCACATACTGATGTATGAAGGTGACAGCAGTGCTATCCTCCATTATCCTCATCACCATCCTCAGCCTCTAGCGCATAGTGATGTATCAAGGTGACAGCAGTGCTATCCTCCAGTATCCTCATCACCGTCCTCAGCCTCTAGCGCATAGTGATGTATCAAGGTGACAGCAGTGCTATCCTCCAGTATCCTCATCACCATCCTCAGCCTCTAGCGCATAGTGATGTATCAAGGTGACAGCAGTGCTATCCTCCATTATCCTCATCACCATCCTCAGCCTCTAGTGCATAGTGATGTATGAAGGTGACAGCAGTGCTATCCTCCAGTATCCTCATCACCATCCTCAGCCTCTAGCACATACTGATGTATGAAGGTGACAGCAGTGCTATCCTCCAGTATCCTCATCACTGTCCTCAGCCTCTAGCACATACTGATGTATGAAGGTGACAGCAGTGCTATCCTCCAGTATCCTCATCACTGTCCTCAGCCTCTAGCACATACTGATGTATGAAGGTAATAGCAGTGCTATCCTCCATTTAAAAATAAATAAAAAATAATAATACTATTTTAACAAGAGAAGACTACATAAACACATGCAGGGCTTCGGGTCAATATGACGGTATTTCTTGAGCTGCTTCTAGCATAGATATCACTAAAGACAAGCATTTGTTGAGATGCATGTATTAAAGCACATGTATTTACTAGGTGGACAACATGTGCATTTATTAGGCAGAATATATGTATTAAGTAGTTGAGTGTGTACTGTTTATACTTTTATATATATTTTTATGTTTATACCCATGCACATAAGTAGTTACTAAATGGGGAACATGAGTATAATTATTTATTCATTGACTTTTTATGTATTTTGTTTATATTTATTCACATGTTCTTGTCTTTACATTTTGTGCATGTGGTTTTTAAACAGAGTTTTTCTGACTTCAGCAATTAACTAACGGCAAAATGTAACCATAGTAATTAATTGAGTTTTGAGTGCTGAATTAACTTTGAGTGGTAGGATTGGTTGTTTTAGTAATGAATTAAAGTATTTAAGTGCTGTTGCTGTTTGAATGAACTGTCTGATGAAGCAATGGTTACCATTGCGAAAGCGCTCACCATTTTGTATTAAAAAAGATTTTACTTTGTTGTGGTTCAGCTTCTTTATTCCAGCTACCGTCCTACTGGGCGCCTGTGTTTCAACATTTTCATCTTCTGGGCTGGCTTGGATTTGTTTGCTGCTTGTGTATCTAATGATGGCGGAAGGCACTGTGAACATTGCAGAGGATGCAACAGTTGGTATAAATGTGGCAAGGAGACTTCTGAATTTGCTGAGAAATCAAGATAACCCACTGCTACAAACAGGTACTCTTAATATGGACTCTGAGACTGTTAATATTAACAGCATCAATGAAGCTGAGATATGCAATTTGAAAAGATATGTGGAGAATGATTTGCGTAGGTTTAAGCGGCTCCAGAGCCAACGGTTCCATTTTGAAGCCTGCTTAAACCTAAATGTTATACCAAGGGGACTCAGAGTACTTAATATGCCCACATATGGAAACACCTACCCCAGTTTGTTAGCCCAGTGGTAACAAATTAATCTTAACACCAGTAAAGCGTATATACAATTGTTGCTGGACATTTTCAAGCCGGTGGAACAAGAGCTTAATGAAAAGATACGTCAGCAACGACACGAACTGTCTGCGCTTTATGGGAAGCAGCTACTGACGTTTTCATGCATGAACTAATTGATAAGATACTCCGTTATGAAACCAGACTGCTTGAGCAAAAGAAAAAGAAACTGTAGGGATCATCTAGCAGATTTCACCAACCAGCATGTCTTTACTTGGCTGAAACCTGCACAGTCTGCAGGGCAGTCTACTACTAACCGCAATCTGAGATCTGTGAGAGAAATGAATCGGCAGTCAGAGGTACCACCAACAGCCTACCAGCAGAGGAAAGGGCGAGTTCAGTCATTTGAGCGGCATGAGACACTGAGGGCGGAGCATCGGGTACAGTCTAAAGAGACGACCAATGCACTCGGGGAGGAAGAGGAAACAATGAATCAACAGCCAGGAGGGAGTATCCTTTCGCCAAATGAGGCACATTCCGTCTATTCTACACCGATGGAAGTGCCATCATCTTTGGCAACCAATAATAGGGCAACTGCCTCCACAACTACAGCCGTGGTAAGAAGGAAGATTAATAGGGAAGGAGGACAACAAAAGGTTTTTCCTGTTCTACCCCTACCGTTTCGAGCAGGGAGGAGAAAATCTGTGGAACAGGACATTTACAGGGGCCAGAAATGGAAAGATGCACCAGGTCAGTTACAAACTCACACTCTGAAGAAAATGTGGGGGTATGGGCAGGAGAGTTAATATGGAATATTTCCAAATATGAACTGTCTGCAGCTGAGACTTCTTTATTAAACAGAGGTTTAAATTTTATACCGTCGACTAAAATGGACATTAGTGAATTTCTGTTATGCCTACGTATGTTTGCTAGAAATGTAACATCGAAACAACAATTTGGAAATGGCAATGAGGCAAGGGATGTTCAGTTTAAGAAAAACAGTCTGTAGGTACCAATATTGCAGCATAATATAGAAACCTTCTTAAAAGCTTGTGAAAATGCCATTTATAGCACAGGAAACAATAGTTTTTTAGAAGAAGGAAAGTATAATTTGACAAAGAGTGAGCACAAAGCATTGTGTGACTTGCAGACTAATGATAGCATAGTTATAAGATCTGCTGACAAAGGGGGACCAGTGGTGATATTGAATGCTGACTTTTATAATACAGCTATGCAAGAAATGTTATTGGATCCAAATGTATATGTTGAAGTACCAATAACAATTGTGTTTGAAATGAGTGAACAGATTGCTAGTACTTTATATGAATGCACGTGTATGGCACTATTAAGTAAAGATCTTTTTAATTATTTTAATGTTGAAAATACACTCATACCTCAAATCCATGCCCTCCCCAAGATACATAAAGACCCACATAATCCGAAATTTAGACCTATAGTAGCAGGGGCAGGATGGCTAACAGAACCTATCTCTATATACCTGGATAAGGAATTGAAGACAGCACTCAATGAATATGCATGTCTTGAAAGATGCAGAACAGTTTTTAGTGGACCTTTATGGGGCAGTGAAGCAAATGGGAACAGCAGATACGGGGATGCTGGCCACACTAGATGTAGTGTCTTTATTTACAAGTATACCCAATGACCAGGGGATAAGCATGGTGAAATCAGTGTTGACACGGCAGGGAAAATTCTCTAATACTAAGATAGACTTTCTCTGTATGTTACTAGAATTGGTACTAGAGCACAACATATTTATGTTCAATGGCATATGCTATAAGCAGTTGTCAGGGGTTGCCATGGGTACAAGTTGTGCCAACACATATGCAAACCTGGTTATGGTTAACTGGGAATATGAATATCTGTTAGGTAATCCCCAAATAGCCTTTTATAGGCGTTTCGTAGATGATCTTCTTATTTTTTGGAAAGGTGATGGTGAATATCTTAAATCCCTGTATGCATACCTAAATACCACTAGTGACTTTTTAAAGTTTACGATGAACTGTTCTGAGATGAGTTTAGACTTCCTGGACGTTACCATATACAGAGAAAATGACCAATGGTCTACGAAATTACATAGGAAACAATGCTACAGACCATCTTTTCTACACAGAAATAGTATGCATAACCCTAAGATTTTTCCTAACATAATCAGAGGTCAGGCAATGAGAACATCTCGCCTATGTTGTCAAGAGGAAGTGTATAGAAATGAGTTAACTAAGCTAAGAACAGGTTTCATTAATAGGGGGTACAGTGAACATGAGATTGATAAGGTGTACCATAATGTATACAAAGAAAGGAAAGGTAAAGCTAAGCCCTACTACTCTGATAGAGCAGGTAGTGACAGGGTAGGTATCATGAATAGTGTACTACCATACATTCTGATGGTTTTACCATATACAAGAGATGTGAAAAGGTTTGAAACCATCATACGACAAAATTGGCATATGTTGTTAGTAGATGAGGATACTACCAACATGGTGGGTGGACAACCACATTTTACATTTAGAAATAAGAAAAATCTAAAACAGCAGCTTTACTATCCAAGCATACCTACTCTGATGGATAGCACAGTGAATGGTACCCATTGATGTGGAAAATGTACACAGTACATTTATATAGATGAATCAAGGTTTTTGAAGCACCCTGAAACAGGGCGTCTATGGGAGCTAAGGAATTCTGCTGATTGGAATACTAAGAATGTAGTGTATGTAGCTCACTGCACAACATGTTTCCATTTCTATGTTGGCAAAACTAACCGTCACCTTAGGGAACGGATAAGGGATCACCTTTACTGCACTAGAAAAGGGCAACTATAAAGTGCTTTGGCTAAGCATGCACTGGATAAGGGGGATGACCATATATTTTTGTTTCAGGTTTTACACATTCAGAATGTCAGCAATAGGATGGGGGACATAGTCAATACTACTGAAAATATGGAAGTAAAATGGATTTTGCATTTCAGAGCACACAGAGGTTTGGGTTTGAATGATAGTGTTCCATCTAAGCCAGTGCTAAAATCTAGAAGGTTAAAATAAATAAAAAAATAATAATAATATTTTAACAAGAGAAGACTACATAACACATGCAGGGCTTCGGGTCAATATGACAGTATTTCTTGAGCTGCTTCTAGCACAGGTATCACTAAAGACAAGCATTTGTTAAGATGCATGTATTAAAGCATATGTATTTACTAGGTGGACAACATGTGCATTTACTAGGCAGAATATATGTATTAAGTAGTAGTGTGTGTACTGCTTACACTTTTATATATATTTTTATGTTTATACCCATGCACATAAGTAGTTACTAAATGGGGAATATGAGTACATGTATTTATTCATTGACTTTTTATGTATTTTATTTATATTTATCCACATATTCTTGTCTTTACATTTTGTGCATGTGGTTTTTAAACAGAGTTTTTCTGACTTCAGCAATTAACTAAGGGCAAAACGTAACCATAGTAATTAATTGAGTTTTGAGTGCTGAATTAACTTTGAGTGGTAGGATTGGTTGTTATAGTAATAAATTAAAGTATTTAAGTGCTGTTGCTGTTTGAATAAACTGTCTGATGAAGCAATGGTTACCATTGTGAAAGCGATCACCATTTTGTATTAATAAAGAAGATTTTACTTTGTCGTGGTTCAGCTTCTTTCTTCCAGCTACCTTCCTACTGAGCACCTGTGTTTCAACATTTTCAACTTCTGGGCTGGTTTGGATTTGTTTGCTGTCTGTGTAAACTGTATTGAATCCTGGGGTGAGTGTAAATAGAGAACAATTTACATAGAAACAGTCTCCATACACTAATTAATAATTTAATTTGCACAGTACAGAAATATAAAGAAAGAAGTAACACTGAATATAAGTCCAGTTTGAGGAGAATAACTGCAGTGAGCATTAAAAAGTGTTTATGTACCCTTCACCTAAAAATATGAAATAGTTTTGAGATGCTGTAAAGAAAGAAAACTTTATTTTTTCTTTCATTCTATGTGTTAGTTAGGACAGAGCATTTATTCCAAAGGGCCTTTATTGGACCAGCCCATTACAACCCAGAACAAAATACAATAATTTAAAACTCAAAATCAAACAAGCAAGCAAGTTTTGCATTAGCATGATTTTCTGAAAGATATGACATCTGAAACTGAAATATATTACATTATTTAATGATTTCAGTCCTTAATACTTAATACTGAGCACCTGTGTTTCAACTTTTTCAACTTCTGGGCTGGTTTGGATTTGTTTGCTGTCTGTGTAAACTGTATTGAATCCTGGGGTTATACAGTATACTAACCTCAAAAAAAGGCATAGCAAAATTAATTTAAAATGGGTGGCGAAAGCCAAACACACTCTGGCTAGGCTTATAAATGCCCTAGGGCAGATAGCCTAGTATGAACCTATGAACCTATAATGATTTGCCGGAAAAACACAGATGTTATGAGTAACAGACCAAAAATTTAAAGCAAAAGTCTGGACATTGTGCAAAAATCTGGACAGTTGAGAAGTTTGCATGTTGTTGTTGTCTTTCGGCTTTTCCTGGTTAGGGGTCGCCACAGTGGAACTCCAGTCTGCTAATGATTGGCAGTATATTTTCACGAACGCCGAGGTGCCAGCTCGACGTTCAACCTTCAACGAAGGCACGTCCACTTACACATGTCTTTCGAACGTCCACCCAACCGCGTAACGGGGCATAATGTGATTTACTGAAAGGCTTTTGTACATCAAGTGAAAATAAAAACTAGTAACAACACTAAAAGCTTGTATTAAAAAATCACGTATAGAAAACAAGGCTCTTGATTACTGGAAAATGGCAAATACTATTTTCCATCACAAAAGTGTAATCAATGACGCGCAAATAAATATAAAACCTGATCTTTTAACCTCAGTAACAGGCAAATAATCCAAACAGAAGATGTGTAGAATAACGTGGAAGCTACTCAGTTACAGGATGGAAGTCAGCTTGAATTTGAAGTCAAAAGGTTTTGCCAGACAAATCAAATGGAAGGTTGTTGGCTGGCTAGACAATCGGGTACAGAGATTAATAGTGAAGGCATGAGTTCTAGTATTAGTCAAAGCAACCGAAAATGCAGTTTCATAGTTAATCAGATGTATACCTATTAAATGAAATAACCTGGAACGCTACAAATCATTTATTGCAGTGGTTCAAGCCCTTTTTTCTCCATTGTGGGGGACTGCACTCCCCAAACCCTTACTTGTATATTCCTCACCAAGATTACAGCACTTTAAAGAAGGTGAAGATTTTATAGTTGTACCATCATTTAAGTATTATACAAAATTTTACACTTTGTAACTGTGAGGGAGGACCATCTGAAACATTTGATTAAATTCAACACAAACAAATGAAAACAAAAGTGGATTAACAGCATACACACACACACACACACACACACACACACACACACACACACACACACACACACACACACACACACACACTGTGCTGTTGGAATTATGCCAACACAACCTTACCGTTTCATAGCTAGTTATAGAACACACACTATGCCCCCTTCTGAGCATGATAGCTATCTTAACACATTCTCCGAAATCCACATAAAACCCACCACCTTTCTGCTGGGGGATTTCAACTCTCCATTAATTAACTGGCTGGCTATACTGCTAATGGCTGGCATGTCCAGCACTTCATTGACATTATAAATGCTAAATCTATTTTACAAATAGTTAAACATCCTGCTATGGACCCCAATATCCCAGATCTAGTCCCCACAAATATAGCCACTTCTTGTACAGCTCCTTATGTATCACCTTGCCATATTTAGCCAGACCATAAAGTAGTGACCTTTATCCTTAAAACTGTTGGTGCTTCTTCTGCAAATCCCTCTGTGTCCTCAAAGCAAACCTTCTTCATTTACTTACATACATTCTGCTGTAAACCTTCTCCTGTGGATCCCATTGCTAAAGCTGATGCCTCTGCCTTTGACTTATAACTCCAGTTAAATAGTTATATTAATGAGGCAGTTCCTATCCTCACCAAGTATAATTATAAGTTTAAAAACAAACCCATGTGTTGGAATACCTATATAAATAAATTATATAACAAATCAACTGATTACTTCTTATAAAAGGTCTCATTCTCCCTACTTTAAAAGCACACTTAAGCAAACCAATAAAGAGCTTAAGGGAACCATTAGCAAACGTAAAGCTGAAGATAAACTTAAAATTGTCATAAGCCAAAAATAACTAAAACTGTTCTTAACTATGTCAGGAAGAATTGATACTCAGCAATATTTGGAGCTTGTTCACAATAATGCTATACATTCTGACCCAAAGAAAATAGCTAAATATTAGCTGACAAATGTAGTACAAATTTTACTCCAGCTACAGTTACAGCTATTCCTCAGACTACACAACTCCAGCCAAACCATTGATTACTATTGAAGAAATTCTCTTACTCAGCTCGCTCAAAAGCTAAGAACATCTCATCTGTTGGTCCTGATAATACACCAGATTGTCTGATTATCAGTGTCAAACGTGGCCTATCTGAGCCCCTACATAACCTTTAATTAATCTAAGCTTCTCCACTGGTTCTATTCCCGAAGCCTGGAAAATGGTCTTTGTAATGCCATTACACAAGGGTGGCCCAATCACAGACCCTGGTAACTAAAGACATATTAGCCTCACTAGCCTCATATGTAAAAGTATGGAGTATATTATCTCAGACTTTATTAATTTAGACATTGAAAATCTCCTAACACTGGACCTTCACTAATTTTGCTATGTCAAAGAAGGTCATGTCTCTTTAACCTCAAAATTTGTTTTTGAAAAAGTAACTGAATCAGTGGACAGTGGTTATGCAGTATGTACAGCATATCTGGACCTTGTGCCAAGGCCTTTGACATTCTTTCACATGCAGGCATTATTGACAGATTTATAAATCTTAATATACATTCTCATGTTGTACAGTGGATAGCTAACTGGTTGTTTGACAGAACACGTAGTTATCATCAAAGATACCACTTCTGCTAGACAGAGGTCCAGGGAAGAAAATATTGTGGGAAGAAATATCCAGGGAATTGTTATGGCTAGGCTTGTATAGGCCCTAGGGCCAATAGCCTAGTACCAACCTATGAACCTATGAACTTCTGAAAGCAAAAAAGTTATTTGTGGTATACCATGTGGCTCTGATTTGGACTGTCTATTAACTGGCATGTATTTCTCAGACCTTCAGACCTATGCTCCTGGCCTATGGTTATCTGTGTTTGCAGATGATTGTAAACTGTGTGTTGTTATTTGATATCTTCTGACTCACAATTGCTCCAACGTGGTTTAGACCATGTTAAAAATTGGTGTAAGTAAAAGGTCTTCAAATTAAATGTGAAAAATATTGCATAGTTAATTTTGGTAAGCAAAACATTTTCACATACCAGATAATTGATAAACACCCTCTAATCAAACCTGTCGTAATTGATCTAGGCATTCTTGTTGATAATTCCTTATCCTTTACGATTATATCTCCACACTAATTCGGAAAGCCTTTTGCCTGGATCATCTATTTTCTAAAGTCATCTCCACTAAATCCATAGACTTCTTAATTCATCTTTACTTGTATCTCATCAGATCTATTATTGAATATAATGCACCTTTTAGCATATAACTGTGTAAACATTTCACTCAGCTTGAGAGACCTCAGAGTTTCAAACAGAAAAAGATCAGTGGCCTTAAAAATCTTAGTTATCAGAACAAATTATCAGCCTGTCTCTGTACTCAGTCTCTTGCAGACTGCACTCTGAAGATCTTTGTCTGGCCTTTCAAGTCATGAAAGATCTAATCCTATTTGATCTTCTGTTGCTTTACAGAACAAATGGCACCTCAAATACCTGTTTAATCCTTGATCAGCAGTTTAATAAGACATATTTTCATGATAGATTCACATCCCAAAGTGTCCCTCTCCTCTGGAACAAACTTCCATTCCATTACATGTCAAGCAGAGTAGCACCCTTGCCACCTTCAAGAAAACCAAGAAAATTGGATGTGCAGCCTTAAATTCTCCCCTGATCTATCTTATTTTGCCCTCCTTGGTGCTGGAGCAGCTTTTGAATGTAATTTTTGGCTCGTCTTGTAATAGTCTAAAACTGATCAACTAGTACTTACCTATAAACCTACGAACACCTTCATGCAATGCTCTTTAGATTCCCACACATGTCTTCATATAATCAAATTTGGGAACACAGCATCTTGGGGAAAGAGACAAAAATTGTGGAAACGGTAATCTTATTCAATAAAGCTGCATTTCTGACATGTACTATTTTTTTCAACACTTGGCTGCCACACAAGTAATGAGATACAGAAATAACATAAAATAAAATAAACAAAGAAACAAGTAAATAAATTAAAACAATAACAAAAACTTCTTCTTTTCCTGATTAGGGGTCGCCACAGCAGATCACCTGTCCACTCATGTTTGGCAGTGAAGTTTTACAGTGTTGAGTTGCCAGCCTGGCGCTCAACCTTCCACAGAAGGCACACGCATGCACACACTCACTCCTAGGGCCAATTTAGAGTGTACAATCCACCTACAGCATGTCTTTCAGATGTGGGAGGAAATCGGAGCACCTGGAGGAAACCCTCGCAACCACAGGGAGGACATGCAGACTTTGCACAGAAGGCACCCCAGCCGAGAATTGAACTGGAGAATCTCATGCTGTGAGGTGGCAATGCTAACCGCTGCACCACCACAGCCACCCAACAAAAATAACAGCAACTAAACTGCAAAAATAGAACTTGATGAGTTATGTAAGAAGATAAGGTAAGACAATCTAAGAAAGCAAGCAAGGGGAGCTACAAGAAAACTAGCAGCATATTGAGATACAGCTAAAAAGGCAATGCAAATAGAAAACAAGGCACTAATGTTTCTCTTTTTGTAGACACTGTAAGAGATCCTATCTGAAATTCTTTGCACAGTTATGGTGGTTGCAGTTTTGTGAAGCTTAAGATAGGATTGACGTAGCTTAGCAATCATCAAAAAGACCTTGCGATTTGCAGCAGAGAGACACACTAAGATAGCTTATAAACATGTAGTCTTGGACATAAGTAGCAATTTAGAAATGTTTTGTTGACTCTGGTCCTCCCTAAAAAGCCATCTCCCAGCTGTTCTACTTACCCAGTCATCCCTCCGCTCATTTTCCCAAAGGTGAAGATCAAACATGACGATAGCAGATGTCATCGATATGCGGGGAACTGGAGTTTTTGCTTTCTGGACTTAACTTCCATTCGCACATCTATAGATTTCCAAAGGTGAGAGTGTGCAATTGGCTGATGCAAAGGGTGTTACCCTCTTCACTAAGTAAAGTAATCCTCAAAGGTCATGACCCCACCCCCTTAACAGCCATCTCTGAATATTGTCTAGTTTCCACCAAAGAATTTAGCATGCAGAATGCACCCTAAGCATACTTGCCCAACTTTCTCCCCTAAGGAGGGGAGGTAATAATAATAATAATACCCAATTGTTGACCGATTAGGCCCATTTGGCACACAGGCCTTTTTCGGGGACAGGGTCTGGTTAAGTGACTATTTCAAGGTCACACAATAATCACATGAGGACTGATGGAATCATACCCTATACCACAGTTCTCCACATTGGCCTTCTGGGACAACTGACAGAGTATCACGCATCGTCTCATCATTCCTTTTCCCCTGTCTTCTTGAGTTTTTCCAGACCCTGTCCACTAACTGAGCCCAGGTCACCTGGATCATTCATAGTCAGAGCTTCATCACTGTGACGCAGGTTGTGAAAGAAATGTTAAAGTACTAGGGGATCAAGGTCTTCAAGGAAATTATCTTTAAAGAAAGCAGAACAAAACTGCACAATCTGAAGATACAGGATGATGTGACTACGGCACATATCAGGAAATGTTTTTTTACAGAAAGGGTGGTTATAATTAGATTGTAGAAGAGATGGTTCAGTCAGAAATTAATACATTAGAAAAAAAGAAAAAGACAAAGGAATTCAACAATGCAAGGCACCAACATATGGCCATTTTTTGAGAAAAAGGGAAAACTGTTTTTTTTTTAATATATTTTTTTATTTATTTTCATTTAATTTTAGGGTTGGGGGTACACTGATCAAAAATAACCATTTCAGGCATGGCCCAGCCAAAAGATATTTATAAAAAGTAATAAAAGCAATAAAATATAAACAATATATATGTGTGATTCCCATTCAAAGGTCCCAAGAAAGCTGATCTGGGCAGTACTGCGGTGGTTTGAAGTCCCAGAAACATTGGTAGAATTAGTGCAGGCTATGTACAAGGACCCAGTGATGCAAGTAGGAACAGTATTTGGCCTCATAGAGGGATTCCTAGTGGGAGTGGGTGTACATCAGCATTCAGCTCTGAGCCCACTGCTATTCATACTGGTGAAGGACTACATTAGCAAATAGGTTGGAGGGGATGAATCAAAAAAGCTGCTGTATGCAGATGATGTGGCAGTACAGGCAGACTCTGAGCTAGAACGTCAGCAAAGGACAGGGGAATGGAATGCAAATCTGAAAGCACATGGGATGAAACTAAGCACAGATAAGATGGTGGTAATGACAGCAAATTGGAGAAATCAGAAGAGACTGAGAATAGAGATAGAAGGGAAGATAGTGGAACAGATAAATAGCTTCAAGTATCTGGGAGGAGTAGTTGAGGAGAAGGGTAGTTTGAATGAAAAGGGCAAAGCTAGAATCAGAGGGGCTGCAGCCAACAGGCATAGAGTATCAAGTGTAGTCTATGACAGTATAATGCCAAAGAAGCTGAAAAGTAAGGTGTACAAGACAGTGGTGTGACCAGTACTACTGTATGGTACAGAAACATGGGGAGTAAAGGCAGAACAGTTGAAGAAGCTAGAGGTAATGGAAATGAAGTGCCTGAGAAAGATGGTAGGATGCACACTGTGGGACAGACGAAGAAATGAGGACATAAGAGCAGAAACCAAAGTAGCTCCAATTGCAGAAAAGATCAAAGAGAACAGATTACGGTGGTTTGGATACGTGTAGCAAAGCAGATGACAATCTGGTGAGGAAGATTTGGGACAAACAAGAAGAAGGTAAGAGGAAGCAAGGATGTGAGGTGGATGGATTGTGTGAAAAAAGATCTGCGACAGTCAAGCATGAGTGTTAAAGAATGCAGGAGTGTGGCACTGAATCGAGAGAGTTGGCGTCAGTTAACACGCTACCCTGATCTCATGTAGAAAAATGGGAAAAAGGGGGCTGAAGATGATGAGTGGATTCATATTTTCTCATCATTGGCAAGCTTTACAGAGGAGTCCAGCAATTGCCAAATGCTCGTTATACAAATATGTCAATGTACTGAAACAGTGTGGAAAGGAGATGAGTAATGTCGCTCATCCTATGTTATGATTCAAGACGAACAGGTGGGGTAGTTTGTTTATATGCTTTATTATATAGAAACACATAGAATGGATAGCAGCAACATAAAATATAAATAAACTGATTAACTGACAGACTACTATATACATGCATGCTTACATATCAACAGCTCTCTACAAAATGGCAGTCTGTCTCACACATGCTCAGTATTTATACACATGTGCAAGTCCATGGAAAGCTTCTTAAAGGTATACATACATCCTGATCAACATCCTCCCTCTTTAGCGAAGTGCCCACAATAAAATGGCATATAAAAAATCATGCAACTATACTGACACTGAGAAATAAACAGTGTTCATTGCTGTGTATCTGGAACATGGTCTGGAAATGCAACCTGATCTAGTAATAGAGCAATTAGTACTGGGTTTAGCAACAAGGACAGTCATTGGTGAACAATCTGTTTCAGGAGTTTCATGAATCTTCTGAGGAAAAGGGATATTTGCTGGAATGTCCTCTGGAACTGGAACACTGGATAACTCACTCTGAGATCTAGAGTCTTTTTCACAGGCAAGATGCTGCAATACAGACTCAGACACTGGTAGTAAATGTTTCTAATTTTCCTTAAATTCTAAACTAAATTTGATGGCGGTGCCATGATGGCCACGGCCTCTCTGGCTCCCATTGTGCACTTAGGTTTTTTTGTTGTTTTTTTGTTGTTTACTTACCTGTATTGTAGAGTTGCAGGGCTGTTCGTCTGGTCGGGTGTGTGTCCGGTGCCAACGGTTGTGTTGTTCATGATGTCTGAGGCATCCTGATGTTTATTTAGTCTTCCTTACCTTTGGAACTTTGGATCTGGAACTTGAAGCTGGGTATTGGTGGCCGAAGCGGAAGCAGAGTTTTGACAGCATGAAATTTGAAATTTGATCATATCTTGTTGAGTCGGAGGAATCCTGAATTGGAGGTGAGATGGAAATATGGATGGTGTTTGGAGCTGTGTCAGTGATAGAGTGGCTGGTGACTTGATGATGAGGACAAGACTGTGGTGTGGCTGTGACCATTAGCACCTGCATTTGGCTGCAGAAGTACATCTGTGTATCAATTTATAGATTGCTGGTTTATGTGTGGTGCTGAGCAGAATGCAGGGATGCGGCAGCTGATGTTTCTGTGCCTGCAGCTGGACTAGGACTTTAATGTATTTTGTACTAGAGTTAGATTGCAGCAGTTGTAGTTTTTGGCACCGTTGGTTGGCTCGTACTGTTGTTTTTTTTTTGTGTTTTTTTTTTTTTTGTGTAAGGTTTTTATGTAAATGCTGCTGGTTAATGTTGAGCTTGGAGGAATGAAATTTCATTCAGCTGCACACATGTGGGTGCCTGCAGTTGAATGACAATAAAGTGAATCTTGAATCTTGAATCTTGACAATTCTAGTCCTAGTGATTCAACAATATATGATCTCAGCTCTGGCTATACACTTTTCATGACTCCAATCTGATCAAAACCTTTTGGACATCTGCATCCTCTCTATCTCCCCTTCTCATAATGGCTTGAGTGGTTTGCTGGACTTATCATAATAAGACTTCTGGGTCAAAAGTATTTTCATAAGTTGAGCTTTCACTGGTTTGTTGTTTTTAGCACAGGGAACCAATAGACTGCTACTGATTGGTAGTGTGGTTCTGGTTTGTCTCGACAAAAGTCTTTATGCAGATGAACCAAGATATTTATCACGAGGAATATTTCTGAGATTCAGGAGATTCAGGAAAACATCACTATTGTCTTGTTTTGACTTCTCTGATGACTGCTTCACACTTTGAACTGCATGTTCTGCCAAACCCTTTGACTGTGGGTACTCAGGGCTACTGGTAACATGGATAAAGTCCCACTCTTCAGCAAATCTCTTGAACTGCTGGCTTGTAAACTGTGTACTATTGTGAGAAATAACTTTTTGCAGACTACCATGGACTGCAAAATGATGCTTCAACTTAGTAATGACAGTACTGGACGCTAGATTAGGAAGTAGGGCAATCTCAAACTAATTTGAATATGAGTCTAATAACACCAAGTAATGCTGACCATTCCATTTGAAAATGTCTGTAGCTACTGTCGACCAAGGTAGTTCAGGATTCTAGTTTAGCTGAAGTGGTTCTTTTTGTTGACGTGGCTTAGTACTATTATATACAGAACAAGATGAAAGTACTCTCTCAATATCCTTTGACATAGAAGGCGATAATACTAGTCCTCTTGCCCTTCTTTTGGTAGAACCAGTTCTTGGGTGACCACGATGCAAAACTGTAATATACACTTGTTGTAAATATTTTAGAACAGTCACTTTTGGACCGTTCATGATGCTACCATTGTCAAACAAAATCTCATCTCTGTAAGGAAAATATGGTTGCAGGTCATGAGGTAAACAAGATTGCTTTGATGCCCATCTTTGACTGATAAAGTGGTTGAGCTTCTGAAGAATTTGATCTGAGGCTGTGTGACGTCTAAGCTCATTAAGACATGTGGAAGAAAAATTTCTCACTTCCATGACTTCAAAATCAAGTTGCTCATTCACATGCTGTTCAGTGGTATTTCTGGGTGATCTGGATAAAGTATAAGCAAGATAAAGTAGTTTGCTTTTCATGAAGACAAGATTGAAATCATACTTTTGCAATTTCAACATCATGCATTGTAATCTGGAAGGAGCTGTTTGCATAAGCTTTCTTAAAATAGTGACTAGAGGTTGGTGATCTGTTTTGATTTGAATAGGTCGGCCATAAATATAATTCTGCAACTTCGAACATGCAAATAAATTTGCCAAGAGATCTTTCTCTGTCTGAATATATTGCATTGTGGTTTGGGTTAGAGTTCTGGATGCATAGGCTACTGGTGTATCCTCTTGAACAATAACTGCACCAAAACCAAAATTCGAAGCATCACAAGAAAGAGTTACTGGTTTGTGAACATCATAGCATCTGAGAGTTGGTGGACTGGAAATTCTCTGTTTGAGGATATCAAATGCTCTTTGGTGTTGTTCTAATCTGGACCAGGATACATCCTTGCATGTCAACTCTCTAAGCGGTGCTGAAAGTTGGCTGAATTCTGGAATGAACTTGCTTAGGTAGTTAACCATGCCAAGAAAAGTTTGTGGGGCTTGAACACTGTCTGGAACTGGCATCTCAGGAATTGCTATTTGCTTGGAAGGATCTGGTTATAAGCCTGAACTGGTAAACAAATGACCAACATAAGTAACTTCTTATAGCCTGAACTTGCACTTCAGAGGATTCAGCTTAAGAGTCACTTCATATGCTCTTTCCAGAACTTTCTTGAGGTTTCTGTCATGCTTGGCTTCATCATTACCTCCTACTAGAATATTGTGTACTATAATAGCACACTGATATCCAAAAAAAGAAAAATGTTCCTTGGCATGCTGGAAGACTTCACTGATAGAATTTATCCCAAATGGCATTCTTAAAAATCTGTATCTGCCAAAAAGAATACTGAAAGTGGTTAGCAATGAAGATTTTTGGTCAAGCAAAATTTTCCAAAATGAGCTCATTGCATCCAAAACAGAAAGAAACAGTGGCATTTGGCATAAGAGCAACAACTTCTTTGACTGCACACATTGGATGAAGAGGTCTTTTCAGTGCTTTGTTTAACTCACATGGATCAATACATATTCTGATATTGTCTGAGCTTTTCTTATGAGCTACCACCATGGAAGATATCATTCAGTTGGTTCGTCAGTTGGACAAATCACACCTTGCTGCACCATTTTATCTAGCTCAGCTTTGACTCTGTTCTGCATAGCTACTGGAACTTTCCAGGCTGGTCTGACAACTGGCCTGATTTCAGGGTCTAACTTCATGGAGTATACAGCTGGGAGTTTACCTAGTTTGTCTTCGAAAAGATCAGCATAGGTAGAGAAAATAGACTGGGCAAAATTAGAACGGTTGTCATTCAAGCTTACATGGTGGACTTCCTTATTAAATGAAAGTAGTTCCATTTTCAAACTGTCTCTGAGGGCTAATAATGACTGTATGTGCCTTTTGACTACATAAGATTGCAAGTCATAACTGTTCCCAGCATAGTAACATGTAAGCACTGCTGAACCTTCGGTTTGAATTTCTTCACTGCCATAAACAAGCTACGCACACTTTGCCACATCGAGTACATACTCTAGCAAATGTTTCTGTTGACATAACATTGCACTTTGAACCTGTATCAACTTTGAGCACTATGGGTATCCCATTTATCCGAACAGTACAAAATACCTCATTCTTTGCCCATAAATCTACTGCATTGACTGTTTCATTAAGCAAAGGCACACCATCAACGTAAAAAGTAGGGTCACAGCTTTCTAATTTATCAACCTGTCTCTTGGAATGTTCTTTTAATAAAAGAATGTGCCTCTTTTGATTTACAAAATCTTTAGAAATGATTCCACTTTTTACATCTGTAGCATTGTTGACCAAAATCTAAGCACTTTTCTCTTTAAGACACATGATTACCCCCACAATTATGACAGTTGACTATGAGGCTAGGTGAGGGAACATGCTTTGAGTTTGCTGTCTCACCCTTGTGCTTCACCAAGACTGTGCATGCTCTGGAAATTGGTAGAAAGCTACAGGGTTTACCAGGGACTGTTACAGGGCTCACAGCTGCTGCCATGTGCTTGGGCCTGTTTCTTTTAACCATGTGCTGCATACTATCAACATTAGCACTAGAAGATACTGAAATAATGCATTTCTCATTTGTAAGCATATTGTGTGCTTTTCTGTGAGCGAATGTATCTGACAGATCTCAATGGCCTTATTCAAAGTTAAATCACTGTCATGAAGCTAAATCTTTCTCACATCATCATCTTTAATACCACACACAGGTTTTATCAACTCATCCTTTAAATCACAAAATCTGCTTTGGCTTTGTTTCTGAAGTCAGTTATATATACTGCAAAAGTTTCACCAGTCTTTTTATCCCTTGAGTAAAAAAGTGCCTTTCCATTGTAATCTTCATTTGGGGGTTACACATTTCTCTAAATTTACATTTTAAGCACTCAGGGTCTTCCCTTGTTTCAGCCAGTACCACTATATGATGTTTTCCCCCTTTCCTGCAAATACAGCAGGTGCGCGCACAAATGAACGCTCTCTTTCTATGGCTTCTGAACCAGCTAAATTAAATAAATGCCTTTGTACATGCATCTTTATCAGAAAATGCAGGTTGTATGAAAATATCATACTCTTGCTCACAAACTTTCCAATTCTCTGTAATATTATTATCAAATACAAGTGGAACTGGTGTGCGAAAGCCTTTTGCCATGCCAACAAATTATGGTAAAACACAATGCAATCCTAGCCCACTTGCAATTATATATGAACATGCACACACACCAGGTACTTCTAATAACATTCAAATGCACAATAAACTCTTTGAAATACTGTACTTTGTGAAATATGCCTTGAAATGGCTGTATTTCGTGAAATAACTATACTATAACACTACACAAACTTGTGAACAGGCAATATCTCGAATAGCTTTAATTAATACAAAAAAGTAGCACATAGTCAAAAAATGTGATAGTTTTCCTTATTTTATAAATTTTATGGATTTGGACATTATTTCAAACATTTTTGTAACTATTTTGAATGTATCAATATGCTGGAGTTTCGGACATTTTGTTTAACTAGAAATTTGTTTTGAGCTTTCTGGGTGCTTAGCTTTATATTCTTTGAGTAAGAAATCATTTAAGCAAGTTTTAGTATCTGGAATTCATTTCTGACCTTTTTTGGGAGTTGTACGTGCAGTAGGGATGATCCATTCCTCTATATTCCTCTAACATTAACTGAGTGCCTCTTGGTCTTGATTCTGGATCCAACTTCTGACACCATATCGCTCATCCTATATTATGATTCAAGACGAACAGGCAGGGTATTTCATTTATATGCTTTATTATACAGAAACACATCAGGATGGATAGCAGCAACAGGAAATATAAACAAACTGATTAACTCACAGGCCATTACATACATACAAGTTTACATCTCAACAGCTCTCTACAAAATGGTAATCTGGCTCATACGTGGCCAGTATTTATGTACATGTGCAAGCCCATGGAAAGCTTCTTAAAGGTATACATACATACTGATCTACAAGTATGTTGTCAGAAAAGGAAAAAAGGCAATGTAGAGGTATGAGAGATGGGGTTTAGTGAAATATTCTGGTCAATGGGATGTGCATTTGGCCTGAAGCTGGACATTAGAGATAAGACCTTACTATGGCAGGAAATATACTAAAAATATTACTACCCCTGTGAACAATCGAGATAATAAACTGAAAGTTTGTTTATATTATTCCAGAGATGTTAAGTGTTATAAGGATATTATTGAGAAACACTGGAAGGTCTTGACTACTGATGATATGATTAGAAACATAGTAGATGATAGACCTAAGTTTATTTATAAGAATATGAAATCCTTGAGATGACGCCTTTGTGTTCCTAAGATCAGAAATGTAACAACTAATAAATGTACAATGCCTTGCGGACATTGTAAATGGTGCCAATATATAGATAGTAGCGGTGAGTTTAAACATCCTGACCAAGGTAAAATATACAGATTTGATGTTTCCACTACATGTGAGACTACTCATGTAGTTTATTTAGCTTACTGCCTGATATGTTTTAGATTCTACGTGGGTAAGACCGATAGGACCGTTAGGGAAAGAATCAAAGAAGATTATTACCGTACGAGTAAGGGTGATAACATGACTGCACTCTCTAAACATATATTAAGAACTGGCACATCACATTATTTTAGATTTATGCTGATAGGACATGTATTTGAAGACATCAGGAAAAGTGACATTAATAATTTGACTGAACAAGCAGAGTCAGAATGAATAATTAGATTAAGAGGAGACTTTGGGTATGGCCTAAATGATAGCGCACCCATCAGACCGAAGCTCAGAGCTAGACCTTTGAGTAAAACGTGAGTTTACAGATGATTTATATCACTATTATTTGGTATTTTTAGTTTTTATTATATTTCTATATATATTTATATATATATATATATATATATATATATATATATATATTTTTTTTCATAGATATGCATATTTTATATGGATTTTTTGGATGTATTTTGTTTTCTATTTATGACATTCATGAATAGTTGCTGCTGTTATGTAATAATGGTTGAAAGTAAAAAATTTTGTATACGAGTTTTTTACTATTAGTACACCTTTTAATATTAATTGTGGTCAGTCATGTGATGTGTTGAATTAAGTATTTAATGGACTTGGTTTGCTGTTTCATTATACATCTGATGAAGCAGCTTTGCTACGAAAGCGCTTATGTACTTGGTTTGTTTTATATTAAACGGAAGTTATACTGGAATTCCTTGCTGTCCTCGGATCCATTTGTGTTTTTTTTCGTGGTATACATTTTCATTTTTGCTGGACCCGAGTTCTGGTGTTTGTCTGTGGCTTGTGTTTTTACTGAAGTTACTATTTTATAAAACGTTTCTGAACCACTGCAGTAAGTCAGGACTACTGTCTTTTTCAAAAAGAGCATTTAGTGGTCAAGGAGATCGAAGGCTTTTAGTAAAAGTCATGAACAGGGCAGCAGTGATGTTCCTCTTTATCAGTGTTATAAGGATGTGATCTGTCAATGTCAACAGGGCTGTCATTGTGCTGCAACCTGTACAAAAGCCATGCTGTTTGTGGGACAGGAAGTGGCACTTTTGGACTAAATTTTCTAGGATATTTTCTAGAGTTGGGAGCATAGATATAGGGCAGGAATGAGAGCATTGAGAATGGTTGGATTGTTTAGGCAGTGGTTTAATGTTTGGCATTTTTTACATAAAAGCTATCATGTTTTTGGTTGTGCAAAGGTTATAGATGTGGATGAGAGGGTGGGTAAGGTGTGAATTAACCAGGGGAGCAGTTTTCCTGAACCTGAAGGGGTGCATGCTGTGATATTGTTCAGTGAACCTGAAGGGTTGTCTGGTGTGATATTGTTGAGTACAGACTCAATGTCTTTGTGTATTATGAGTTTGAAGTGGAATAGGTGGGGGTTAGGGGAGGGGATGGTGTGCATGGGTGGACTAGAAAGGAAAGAGTGAATTGTGTCATTATTTATTTATTTATTTCACATTTGTTAACTGAGATAGTCTGACTGGACCTAGAGCCCATGAAAAGTGTAGGACCAAGAGAAAAGTTTCATTCATGAAAGTCATTTACTGTCTATAATCAGTATATAAAATATAGAAGAGATTAATATATACAAAATGTAATTGAGTGGAATAAAAAATTATAAAAAACATACTATGCCAATAGAGATTTGGACAGAACGTTTATAGAAGAAATAATACAGTTAGTGAGTAGAATAATTATGTTCGTAGAAAGAAATACAATAATCATAGTTTAAAAGGCAAGTACTAGGGAAAAATAGGTAGGTTAGTAAGGGTGGAGGGTAAGACAGTAATGAAATATAGAGTAATTTAAGAGTGTGGGCTGCATTGACGACAGAGCAAAGAGTAAAGTAAGAATAGTTATGGAAGTTGAAAGCAATACAATAATAATAGTATAAAAGGGAAGTAATTAGGAAAATAGTCCTTCTATGCACTATAATTAAGTTCATTTCTTTACAGAATAGGAAAGGAGCATGTTGAGGCTTGTGGGGGAAAGATTTGTGTCTGCTGACGGCTTGATTTGCTAGGTGGGAGCAATTGTTGACGGAGGGACATGATTTCCATTTTTGCCAAGCTTCACCCACAGGTTTTAAGAGTTATTTGAGTTATTTGGTGAGACAGTTTGGAATGGGTTTTAGCATACCTCTCAACCTGTTAGAGCAAGAAATCTGCACAAAGCCATAAAAAAATGGGGGCAAAGGCCCCAAAATAGGGACAATTTTAAATATTGTTGTTACAAGCTATGAAAGTAGATAGAATAACAGGTTTTGCATTAGCATGAATTTTCTGAAGGATATAAAGTATGAGACTCAAATGGCTGCCATTATTGTCAATTTGCCAGTGATTTGCTAGAAAACCACAATTTTATGAAAAATGTATCAAAATATGAGGCAAAAATTTGGACATTCTGCAAAAATGTGTACAGTTGAGATGTATGGGTTTTAGTGTTTTTTCTTTTTTTTTATTTCTGGGTAGAATTTGTCTTGAATCTGAAGGAGAGTTTTGTTTAGGATGTTTGCAGCTGTACTGGGGCTTTATTCTATAAAGAGAGGGAACCAGAATAATGTGGTAGTGATAGTTTTTAAGCCTAGCTATGTTATCAGCTGTTTGAGACTTGAACATTTTTAAGGCTGGGAGTATTTATAGATTGGTTTGTAATGGAGAATGTTATGGGCCAGTGATCAGTCTTGGGTGGTGGTAGGACTGATGCTGGTAACCAAGGGGGATTTATTTGTTACAATCAGGACAAGTGTAGTGTATTTAGTGGATCTGAAGTTGGGTCTTAATGGTTTTAGGATTATTTTTGTGAGACCGTGGTCTGACAAGAAGTGAGAGGTATGTGGAGTCTGGGCCCAGGAAACTGATGTTGAAATCCCCGTGGATGAGTATGCACTTGTTTTTGGGGGTGAAGATGGGAATGATGGAAATAAGCAAGTTGAATGCTTGTGAAGGGTGTAGCTATGCTGTGGTGAGGATTTTTATTTTATTTGTACAGGGAAATTTTAATAGGATTCAGTTTAGGCTTAATGTGGCTGTGACTCTGATTTATACTATGACAGTAGGACCGAGATTGTTTTTGTGAAGGACTATGGTTCTCCCTCCTAGAAGTTTACCTGGCCTACAGTCCATGAGGATATTATAGGTGGGGGGGGGGGGGCATATTGGATGCTTTGGTCATTAGTCTTTAGCCAGAATTCGGTGACTGCAAGAATGTCAAAATTGTGGTTAATGGAGAAAGCATTAATGTGGTCCTAATTGTTTTAATATTATTCGCAATAATGAGTGCATATGAGAGTTTAGAGTGAAAAGAGTTGTGTAAATTTGGAGAATTTTAAGAAGGGTCAGGGTTTGGTTCTATGTTTCCTCTTAGAAAAAGTAATGGAATAACAGAGGTCTTTAGTGAAAGAGTCTTTTCAGTGAGAGCGAAGATGTGGAGTGCTTTTTTTGTTTTTTGACAAAGCTAGGAGGTAATTATTTTGTAAGTGGGGGAGAGGATTTCTGAGTGTGTGTGATATTTGGATGAATGGTAGGGTGCAAGATGGATGTTTGAAGGCAGTAGAGATATTACTGCATGGTTTGAGTTGTGCTTTGGGTTTTGGATGTCTGTTTAACAGGGCAAAATGGATAAAGTTATTACAAGTAGTAGAAATGGTTGTAAAGTAAGAGGCAAACATCTATTGTGGATAGTTTGGGGCTGGAAAAGAGTAGATGTGTTATATCGGATGTTGAGTGGGCATGATGGGTACATGTGTGTTTAAGGAGAGTGTGGTTTTATGCTGGAAAGTGGGCAAAGAGTGGATGTTATACTGGGGGTTGGGGTGGCTGGACTGGAGTGAATTAGGCTATAGTTGAAGCATTTAGCAGAAGCACATCAGCCAGCAGGTGTACACCCAGTTACTCTCTCTGTCTCTCACCTAATGAGTAAAGGTAAACAGAAAAATAAAACAAGGGAAAATGTAAGCAAATATGGCTTTTAAATTGAGATGAATAGTGTTCTAATTGTGGGTATCAGCACCTGGTATTACGCACTTTGTAATTAGATTATGTTTGGAAGCGACTGCAGTGCTAAATGTTATGAGTCTCCATAAAGGGACAGAACCAACAGAAATCTTGTTAGAAGTAGTGTGTTCTGAGATAGTGTAGGAGGGCTACTTACTACAAATTAAGTATAAATTCCTACATATTTCTCTTGTGCAGACATTTTTTTAAGAAAGAAAACATTTATAATTACCATTTCCAAAGATATCCCCGTCCATATTCTTTACTTTGTTTGGTGCTGCTAAGATGGTGCAGTGTGTGCGATGTATACCTGATCACAGGTTGTGAACACTGCTTTCAAAGGCTGCCTTGCTCTAATAGTACCTGAAGTGGCAAATGTACTGAGAAGGTAGAACAAGAGGACCTTATATAAGTAAAGTCTGTGTTCCTGTGCTTTTAACTTTCACATATATATTCACAACATAATGACCTGGGATAACCTGAGTTAATGATTGGTTGAGCTGGTGTAATGAAGGATGCATTTTACTCCCTCATCTGATTAGCAGGCAGGGAATCTTTCTCTATCCTTGTTGAAGTTGTGTAATATTGAACCTTTTAATTGGAAACTGTTGTACAATGAGGAATGGGAAATTTACCTTTCTCTTCACTGTAGTGCAATCTCGGATTGGTATATTTAAGCAACAGGGAGTGTGAAATAAGAACTTTTGACTTGGTAGTTTTTTTTAAGGTTCAATATTTTACAACTTCGATCCTCTGGTCTTCAATGATCAGAGGTTCTATGTTGTGAAATTTTGATCCTTTGAAGTAGACCTACATATATATATATATATATATATATATATATATATATATATATATATATATATATATATACATACATACATAGAGTTTATGTGACCCATGGTAAAATTCTGCCATGCAGAACTGATCACAGCAGCAGCCTTCTCAGAGGAGAATAGAATATGTGGATTTTGACACCACTGTTAGATCTTACTGCTTGCCATGAAAATATACTCATTGCTATAAAGAAAAAAACTTACTGCAACATTTCAGTCATTTAAATGCCAGGTTCTCAGGGGTCTGTCTCAGTGGAGTGCTGCACAAATTTTAACCAGCATTGACAGTAATGAAGGCTAAGGATATTTATGGTTTATTGTGCCTCTCTGCAAGGAAAATAAAATATGTTCATCCAAATAGTTTCTTCTTCTTTTTTAAGTAGTATAATTATTCTGTAATGATTCTGCAAAACTACTACACAGTGATAACAAAGACAAAAGAAACTCAGACATTAAAAATGCTGTGGTTAGAGCTGTATTATCTCCTTAGCTTATTTATTAAGTTGTTTGGAACAATAATGTTATATTGATTTCAGATTTTATGTGTTTGATTACAAATGCCCAGATAGATAAGCTAGCAGCCTGGGTCTAACTGTGCAGTTTAGACCTCTGTCCTTTATAAAGGTTAAAAAGCAGTTTGGTGTACCTTCTTTCAAGCTATCTTATCTGAAGCTGAACAGATTTCCTCACATCACCCAGCACTTTGATCTCTGCATACTGCAGGGCAGCCTTTAAGGCTTTGAAGCATTGCAGTGCAGAAGTGGTCATGTGACTATCCATCACCTCATTCATAGCGGAAGAATTAATGAAAAGCAAATCGTACACTGCCTTAAGTTCTGTTGCTCTCTCTCACCTCCCCCCCATGCACACACAGCTACCATCCCCACCTCACAGCTGAATGACAAACTACAATAGCTTGAGATACTTAGATGAATGAAGCAGTTCAAAAGGCTGCGGCTTTTTTTATGCCTTTGAAATAAATTTGGAGAGCCGTTCATTCAATATGACAGAGCTAGAAAAGAGATCAAAGGGAGAGCAAAGCAAGCGCAGTTAATGCTTCACTTTCATTTCAATGAAGCCAATGAAAATGCAATGCATTACGTCTGATTTAAAATTGCACAGTATTAACTCTTGCATTTAATGTGCACAATATGCAATAGGCTGTATAGTTCTTTCATACCTATCTGTCGGTCCATCCTAGACAAACTAAATAGTTGCCTGTCTCTTTTTCTGTTTGGTGATATTCTAAATGTTCATAGGATCATAGGAGATTACTAGTCTATCGACCCAGAGATCATTTTAAGCCTAGCTGTTTAATCTCAATGTAATACTATGAAAATGCTAGTCAATACCAAGATCGCATTTAGTGATGTCTGCCCATGTCCAGGAAGGTTATGGGCACCATCCCCGGAAAGAACTTATGGTGCCCCATCCACTCGTCCAGGTTTCTCTTGAACAGTGTCATAGAGGTGCTGTGTTTCACATGAATTGCTAGCCTGCTCCAAAGATGTGGCAGTTGCTGGGAGATAAATCTGTCCCTCCAGCATGTCTATTTAAGTCGCAGTCCTTATTTATGTCCCTGGAATGGATAGCCCTATTCCCGTTTCATTTACTTATATGCAGCAAGTTCATTAGATTTGGGTCTTGGATTGCTGTGCAGGCCAGGCATAAGTCTCTACTAAGAAGTCTATATGACATGGAGTATAGTGACAGGGACTTTAGTTGGTTTGTGTAAGGCACATGCTGGAGCTACTTGATCTTCTTTGTTAGAAACCTTTGAGGTCTCTAAAATTGCTGCAGGTGCTTTGTACGATACATGCCAAATGGGGCATTATACTCAATTATGGGCCGAATTAGTGCCAAGTATAGAGGTGTTCTAACCTCTTTAGCTGTCAAGATGATGGCTTTACTAATCAAATGTACTATGGAGAAAGCCTTCCTTACTACAGTGGACACATGGTGGCTGAATTTAAGGTTGCAGTCAACTTGTGATCCCAGGTCCCTTACCACTTAATGGGTACTTAGGGTAATGTTGTTGGTTTGATAGTGTGAAGGGACATTGTTTGTGCCAAAGGGAATTAAGATGTATTTCTTTGCATTCAAGTTTGAGACCATGACTAATACACCAGTCGCTGGTCTGCATGAGACCCTCCTGAAGTATACTGGCATAATTTGGGAATTTAATGATTGCACCTAGTTTGCAGTCGTCTGCAAACTTGGTCAGCCACAACACCTGAGTTCTGACCTGAACTTCTGAGAAGTATATACCAAACAGGAGGGGGCCCAGAACTGACCTCTGTGGCACCCCGCTGGTAACAGGTCTGCTGGATGATGTGGAGTCACCCACTTTGATAGTTTGTGTCCAGTTCGTGAGTCAGTTGGCAACCCATCTTACAACAAAGGGGTTTACATTTAGTTTGCTAAGTTTATCAGTAATGCCTGAATGTGGGATTGTGTTGAAAGCCTTTGCCAAGTCGAGGTATGCTGTGTGCACATATTTGCCCTAGTCAATGGCCCTGGTCACATTTTCAAAAAAGTCCACCAGATTTAACAGGCAGGATCTGCCCTTGATGAAGCCGAATTGTGTAGGATCCAAGGTTTGGAGGTCATCGATGTCTTTATGAGGTCCATAATGATATGTTGCATGGCCTTACAGATGATTCTGGTCAGGCTTATGGGTCTGTAATTCCCTGGATCTTTAGCAAGGCCACCATTGTGGAGAGGAATAACTGTTGCTGTTCTCCATTCCAGAGGAACAAAGCCTGTGGTTAGGCTATGATTGAAAACTATACTTAATGGTGATGCTCATTCATGTTTTAGCCTGTTTAGATGACAGCCTGGGATGTCATCTGGTTCAACAGAGGCCTTGTTTTTGCCTTGGACAAGGTTTTGAGGACCTTCTCTTCAGATATGTAGGGTGGAGGGAAGTTTGGGGGAAGGTTTGAGATAAGTTAGAAGGGGATAAAAGAGTGTAATTTTCCCGAAATCTATCCTCTACCAGGTTTTCTATCTCTGTAGGATCACTGTGTGTGTGAAAGCACTGGTCCCTAGTTCTGCATATGCTTGGGTACTACCTTTTAGGTTATGTACGTAGCTGCAAAAGGCCTTATGGTTATCCTTGGCTGTACTTGCTATGTTTCTTTCAAAGGAGCCCTTAGAGGATTTGATAAGTTAACTTATTTGCCTGTTAAGGCTAAGAAGTGTGCTCTTCCATTGTTGGGGCCTTGCCTTTGTTTTCTTGGATAGCAACTTTTTGCATTTATTGTAAAGTTTGTTTATGCTGGATGTCCACCATGGCAGCTTGTGTTTACATGGAGCTCTAGCTTGGATTCTTTCTGGTATTGCCGAGTTTATATATTTATGCAAGTGATTGTAGAAGTATACATAGTTACCACTTGGGGTGGGGCTTGGAATGCATTTATACCTTTGCCTAGGAGAGTACAGTTTGCCTTGATGAGTTTTTTAGTCTGATTTCACCCTTTGTGAGTTCTGGTGTAAGTGCCAGCTCAAAGGTGACTGTTTTGTGGTCAGATTTAACTGAGTGCCCAATAGTTGTGGCAGTGCATCTGTTTTACATGTTAGTGAGGACCAGATCTAGAATGTTTGTTCCTCTTGTTGGGGTCTCAACAGTTTGTTTCAGGACATTTGAAATGACAAAGTCAAGGAATTTTGGCAAGTTGGGGCTAATGTAAGTTTCCCAGCTGACAGTGGGATAATTGAAATCCCTCATAACCAGAGTGTTCGGTAAAATTTGGATTGTCTCCAGTTTGGTCCAGTAGATTTTGTGGGTGTCATGCCCCATGGAAGGGGATCTATAACTGGCTATGACTTGAATGCGGGTCTTACCCGCCATAACCTGGACTTGGAGTAACTACATGGAGTTCTTCAGTCTTACTTGACGGGAGGGTTTTTCTCTCCCTTACTGATGTAAGGAAATTGTATATAAAACATCCAAAAGATGCCAAGTTTTTTGTTATACCCAAGGTCCATAAAAATATTGAGAATCCCTTGGGTAGGCCAATTGTATCAGGGATAGGTGCCTAGTTACACAATGTGGGCATATTTTTGGATGCCCATTTAAAGTCTTATTTAGTTAAGATTCCATCACATATTAAAAATGGAAAGGAATTTTCAGATTTGGTTGGGGGGAATGAAATAGGAAAGTAATTTGTATTGGGCCAGTCCGTGGATGTTAGAACATTATACACCAGTATTAATAAGAGATAGGGCTTGGAAGCAGTTGGAAAAATTATGGGTAAGGGCCCACAAACCAATTTTTTGCTTCAGCTTTTGGAATTTTCTTTCACACATAATTATTTTGGGTTTGAGAAACATTCTTGCAAAAGGAGAGTACAGCGATGGGGGCATCTTTTGCCCCATCATACACCATTATTTTTATGGGTTACTTTGAGAATTTGTTTATTTACAACAGCAGCTTTCACTGTCTTTATGTAGTCATCTATAGGTTTTACATTGACAATTTGATTTTTATATGCAATGGTGATGTGGGTGAGTTTGATGGGTTTATGGAGGGGTTGCATCAAAATGCATGTGGATTGAAATTCACAGAACTCTTAAGGAAGTTATGTAGTTTCTTGACATTGAGTATTTTGTGGGAGTAAATAGTAAAGTGCATTTCAGGCCTTATTTAAAAAAAAAAACAGCTGTGAATAATTTTCTTTGTACTGATAGTATGCACCCCCTTCCTCTCGAGCTCTTTACCTTATGGGGAGTATAAACATATTTTTAATAATACATTTAATAAGGTGCGGCTAGATGAAGAATTTAGCAGGGTCAGGAACAGGTTGTCAAGCAGAGGTTATACTTTGAAAGTATTAAAAAATGCAGGGATGAAAGCAAAGGGAGTTCTCACAGTGGGAAGTGCCCACAAAGGGAAATGGAAATATAATGATGAAGTGTGGGTGCACAAGAACATGGGCATGGATGATGAAGGGAGAATTGTTTTTGTTAACAGATTTTCCCCTTCTTCAGAAATTTTGACTGAGCTGGCTATAATATTTTGGCCTATACTAAAACAAGATGAAAATTTGGGTGGAATTTTTCCTGAGAGAGAGTGACGTTTTCTTACAGTAGATTTTTGAACTTGAAAGAATTGTTAAATTCCCCCAAAGGCAGGCGCCCGGTCTGGTGGACCCCAGCCATAAACAAACTTTACAACAGGAGGAGGAAGCTACTACATGACAGAGCAAAATCCCTAAAAGGGAAGGCATCTCTGATCAGTACTAGCAAAAAACTACGATCACTCATAAAATCATCCAAGGCCAACTTTGAGAGAAAAATCGCAAAAGACAATCACAAGGCCTTCTTTAGCTATGTTAGAAACCTGGGTGGAAACTCCCAGATATGCTCAGAGTTAGTCCAAAATGACACAAAATACACTGAACCCACTGACATTGCCAACATTCTGGCAGACAGGTTCAGTGCAAATTTCTCCTCCCCTCCCCAAAAGGAGAAATAACTATCCCAGCAGAGTGTAGCCTCCCTAACATCTCAGATGCCCAGGTGAGAGCCGCCCTCTCTAAAGCCAAAAACACAGCATCAATGGGACCGGATGGTGTCCCAGGCTGTGTGCTACATGAACTCCAAGAGGAACTAAACCCACACATAAGGCTGCTGTTTAATCTTAGCCTTACTACAGGATACGTGCCCAAAGAGTGGCATATGGCAACAGTGGTCCCACTTCACAAAGGCGGTGCTTCTACGGACCCTGGAAATTACCGCCCCATAAGCTTGACGAGCCTGGTCTGCAAAGCTATGGAGAGGATCATTATGGAACTCATAAACAAAGACATTGGGGACCTACAGACATTGGATCCTACCCAATTTGGCTTTGTCAAGGGCAGATCCTGCCTTTTGAACTTAGTCGACTTTTTTGAAACAGTCACTAAGGCCATTAATGAGGGTAAGGCAGTTCACACAGCCTACCTTGACCTTGCAAAAGCCTTTGACACAATACCCCACTTGGGCATCTTAGACAAACTCACCAGCTTAAATGTAAACCCATATGTCACAAGATGGGTTGCAAACTGGCTCAAGGACAGAACCCACAAGGTCAGAGTTGCTGGAGCTATGTCAGACTCTAAGCCAGTCACAAGCGGTATCCCACAGGGCTCAGTCCTGGGACCCCTCTTGTTTGGCATTTATTTTTCCGAGGTACAGGCAAACATAGGAGGATTGTGGCTGACAAAGTTCGCAGATGACTGCAAACTGAGTGCCGTAACTGATACTCCAGCGGACACAAACATCCTTCAGAGAGGCCTCATAGAAATGGATAATTGGTGCCAGAGCCATGGCCTTAAGCTGAACACCAAAAAATGCATAGTCATACCCTTTGGGAAAAACAAGGTACCGACAAATTACCACATAGGTGGTAATCCATTAAGTATGGAAGAGGTAATCAGGGACCTAGGGACCCAGGTTGACAGTAACCTCTCATTTGACACTCACATTGCCAAAGTGGTTAGGAAGACCTTCTATATTGCCCACCTTATCATGAAGGGTTTCACATCTAGATCAAGAGAGGTCATTGCGTCCTTGTACTCTTCTCTTATCAGGCCAATGATTGAGTACAATGCCCCATTCGGGATGTATCTCACCCGACACCTGCAGCAGTTGGAAAGACCCCAAAAGTTCCTCACCAAGAGGATAAAGGGTCTTAAACATATGTCATATGCTGCCCGACTGAAAAAACTCCAGCTCTATTCAGTCGCATACCGCCTACTCAGAGGTGATCTGTGCCTGACGTACAAGGCCATGTCCAATCCGGAATTAATGGACATGCTCCACCTCAGAAAATCCAAATCCATCAGAGCCACGAGAACAAGAGACTTAAACCTCAACACAGAAATAAATAGGTTGTGCTGGAGGGACAGATTCATAACCCAGAGGCTCCCTAAACTCTGGAACAGAATCCCAGTCCATGTTAGGCAGAGCCCCTCACTGACTCTATTCAAGAGAAATCTCGACGTGTGGATGGGAGATCGTAGGTTTACCCCGGGGGTCATCTCTGTGTCACTACTAGACAGAGGCACAGTAAACTAAACCCTAAAAGGGTGTAGTATTCTCATCCTAAGGGGTGGTGAAAGCCACACACACTCTGGCTAGGCTTATAAATGCCCTAGGGCAGATAGCCTAGTACGAACCTATGAACCTATGAACCTATTTAAAAAAAACATCAAGGAGAAGAAAGCCAGGTGGAATCCTTTCCACGTGGTAGGTGTAAGGTATGTGCTAAGGTAAAAAATGTGAACAGCAGCAAGATTAATGGAAGGAATTATAGAGCTGTTGGCTGTTTTTGATTGTAGTTCATGTGGAGTGGTGTACATTATAGGTTGCGGAGGCACACCTATAAAATGGTACATTGGGCAGACTAAAAGGGTGGTTAAGAAGTGGATAATAGTGCATTTGGGAGATATAAGGAATGTTAAGTTGGATAACCCAGTTGCCCAACATTTCCACTTAGCACATGTAGTTTCTGATAATAGTTTTTTTCTTTAGTATTTTGGCCAAACCTTATTTTATTCAAGGGGTGATTATGTACAGAGATTATTACAAATGGAAAAAAAAAAGTTTATTATCAGTTTTAAAACTTTACAACCTAGTGGACTGAATTTGGAACTGAATCTTAATTTATGATTTGTTCAAAAGTTTATAAATCCAGTTTGAATGTATTTAAGAGTTAAAACATTTATTGTTCTATTATTGATGAAAGACTTTACTATATTTTCTTGGGGGAAGGTGTGTTAAAAAATGTATGAATATGCACTTCAGACATGGGCACTTTAAATGTGGGTGTTTTGGCACTTTGATATTTTATTGAATTTTTGAATAATTGAGTGGACAATGTTTTGTATAAAAGAAGGACTGTTTATACAGTGTAATTGAAGGCAATAGCTGAGGTACCAGGAAGCACCAGTAAAGATTTTCACAGTCATATTGGCTTTGGCTCCATTTTTTTATTATTTTTTTTGTTTGGTGGTGTGATTCTATTATTTAGGTGAATTTATCTCTAATATAGATAGAAACACTGCCTCCTTTGTTTTCCACGTGTTCATTTTGTGGTCTAAAGGTATAGAAGGCATTGCAGCGTTGCAAGGCAGGGGTACTCTCAGAGGTCTTAAACCTGGTTTCTGTGACTGCACAGACATCTACATCTTCTAGTGATAGACATTTTTCCAGGGTGTGCACTTTTTGATTTAAGCTCCTAGTATTTAGCAGCATGACCCTTATTTTGTTCTGATTGATTAATTTAATGTTGGCAATGTTGCTTTCGAGACCTTGCCTAAAAAAGGCACTATGGGGGAGGTGAGAACCTTTCCCATCAGCTGAAAGCCTAGCGGTGCCAGGTGCAAACTATCTCTGGCAGAGCAGTGAGGTTTGTCGCTCATGGCTTCCCAGGCTGTCAGGAACTGGATCCCCTTTGAATGATACCAAGAACTAAGCCAATTATTGAAATCAATCATTTTTTGTTTATACTGCAGCATCATTCTAGGTGAGGGTAGTATGCTGCTCAAGGCTAGGGACATACCTGCCCGGGACACATACTCAGAGAGCTCAACTAACTCTCTCTTCACATAGTCCAGTGAGGTACATCTCGGGTCATTCACAGCAACATGAACTATGACAGAGTCATAATGGTACTTGTTGCTGAGAGACCTGAGAGCATGCATGATCTAACGAATCCTGGCACCAGACAGGCAGCTGACTGTGACTTTCTCTTTGTCCAGCCTGGTGAGTAGGACATCTGTGTGTCTCACTATTGAGTCTCCAATGATAAAAAAATTTAGTTTTTGAGTGTTTCGCCTTATGGACCTGGTGGGTGAGACAATGGTGTTGCTATGTGTTGTGGGTGCTGTGGGGGCTGTGTTAATTGTAACAGTCTTGTGTTTTGGAGGTCTGTGTTGTTTAGGTACATTTTTCAAGAGAATCTCTGCATATGTAGATGTTTGTGTATGATGCATACTATGTGTATGAGTAATAGTACTATGTGCATATGTAGTGATGGGTGAGTTGACAGCCTCTTCTGTGTTACTGTTTTGAGTGCGAGAAAGCTTGGATTCAAGATTCTTGGTGTAGATACAGCTCTTGCACTCTGTACTAGAGTGAGTTATTACTAGAGGGTCTATATTAGATAATTGAACTTTCAAAAGTTAGAGAGGCATATGGTCGACACCATATGATCGAATTTTTGAATGTTCAAATGTTTTAACGGAGATCTCTGTACAGTGCGGAATGGGAAGATTTCCCTTTTCTGCACTGTAGTGCGATCTTGGAGTTGGTATATATAAAGAACAGGGGTTTTGGGGGGGTGCAGGTGGTCTTGCCCCCCTCCCACCTGCTTAAAACATTCAGGTAGGTTATTTGTGTAGTTTATTTTTTTTATTAGATGTTCGAACTTTTAAAAGTTCGATCATATGGTTTCGACCATATGACAGTCGAACTTTTGAAAGTCCGATTATCTAATATAGACCCTTAGTAGAGCGTTGTTGGTGTACATGAGGCAATTGCTACACTGCCTCAAGAGACCCAAGTCGACAAGGTTGGCAGGAGAAACAAGAGTAGTTCAATTGTCCATAATGCTAGGTTGAAGACTGTTGTCACTAGGGGTGGCTCTTCAGAATCATTCACAGAGGAGATCAGTGATTGGATATTTCTAACTGTGGTTTATTTATTTTTTTGCGGGTGGTTAATAGGTTACAGCTCACTAGCAGTATTTCTTTGACTGGGAAAGCACTAAGGATGAGGACTACACCAGTGTGCTGGAGTAGTATCTATGAGGAAAAATTGTTGAATTTAACTGTCCAACTATGGAGCACAATTGCGCGGCAGTGACCGGTGCTGTGCAACACACAAACAAGCAGAAACCTGATCAAATGCAGGAAGTAAATTCCAGAAGCTAAAAACTTGAAAAAAATTAAAAAGATTCAAAAGGACCAAAGAGTATGCTTATTCTAAGCCCTAGACTGACCTCCCTTTACCAGACAGGGTTCAATGAACACGATCCTCTCACTAAAGTGCATTTAGGCCACTTCCAATCCAAGATGGCTTGAAAAACATGCTGAGAACAAACAACCACTACAAACAAACCCAGATGCAGCAAGCCTGTATTTGAACTATGCTACAGCTACTAGCTACCCCAGTTTCAGCATGATACACTAGAGAATGTTTAACACGGCAGAAAAATAGCAGTCAGACACTAAAAAAAAACTACACAGGCTTGGACAGGAGCATGGAATTTGCTATCAGAAGAGGATTATTCTATTACAGAGCATTTCAGGTATTCCTACAGAAATCTCATGTTCTGACAGGTGTTAATTTAATTCTATCAGCTGCTATAGCCCCCACCATTTTTAGTATGGCCTTGCATCTTTCCATATTTGCTTCTTGCATTCACCATATAGACTCCAGCACTTATATATGCATTCTCTCCTACCATCATCTGCAACATGGTAGTGAGCCAGGACACAGACTTAAGAGAGGTAGCAACATTGTTTGAGGACATGAGCTAGTATCCTTGCTGATTTTGTGCATGCCTGGTACACCAAGCATTATATTTCATTCCAACATATGTCTTTTCATGGCACATCAGCTAACCTGCAGAACAGAATAACCACAGATAGGTATATCCAGCTACAGGATAGTAAATGTCCAGTTGCAAGTTTTTCATTGCCAGTTACCACCCTTCTGTACTAACCACTGTCCACAAGTGGCCTAATTTTTTATGGAAACCCAAGATCAGATGATGTTATGAAGGGCAATGTAAGAGAACAAGACAGGCACTTGAGGATGAAGGTTTGATTTCTTGTCTGCATTCTATTTGCCAGAAGCAGATATAAGAGTGCCAGGAAGCAGGTACATGTCTCTTTTTCTTCTTTTTTTGGCTTTTCCCGGTTAGGGGTCGCCACAGCAGATCACCTGTCCGCTTATGATTGGCAGTGGAGTTTTACGGTGTTGAGTTGCCAGCCCGATGCCCAACCTTCCACAGAAGGCACACACATGCACATGCTCACACCTAGGGCCAATTTAGAGTGCCCAATCTACCTACAGCATGTCTTTGGGATGTGGGAGGAAACCAGAGTACCCGGAGGAAACCCACTCGATCACAGGGAGGACATGCAGACTCCACACAGAAGGCACCCCAGCCGAGAATCGAACCGGAGAACCTCTTGCTGTGAGGCAGCAACGCTAACCACTGCACCACCGTGGCCACCCGAAGCAGGTATTGCAATGGCGAAATCCTCCATGGAAGGCAGAATCAGTGCTAAGCAGCTCAGCTGTCTACCAGTGCTATATATATGTTGGTTTGCAATGAGTGTTTCATTAATATATGTTAGAAAATGCATGAAGAATTGTTAACACTTTAATCCCTGTTATTGGTTAAAATGAAATCAGACTACAGCAGGAACTCAAGCAACAATGTTCAGATACATTCTGCAGCATACAGTTAATTATTATGTGATATGGTGCTTGCAACCACTTGCTTACATATGCCCATGTTCATGCTATCTACATGTATTAGGTACATAGTTATGTTAATACATGGATAACAATGGTGACAATTTGCTGCTAAGAAGTACGCACTGTTTTTATTTATTTATTTGACATTTGTTTACTGGGAATCACTGACTGGGCCAGAAGTGCCCCTCTTCAATGACGGTCCAGGGAGAAAAGCTCCACAATCTAGAAAGAAAAGCTCCACAAACTTTTTGTTTGTAACATATAGAAATTCATTACATGGCTTTTCACTGCTAGTGTTTCCATGTGTTGACCTCCTGGTTCATGACTCTGCAGCTGGAAAATCTGGCATAGAAATACTGTCCTCTATTGATATATTGGGTAAAGTTGGTCTTGATATGCCAACAGTATGAGATTGTTGCAGAAAGGAGTTTTAATTTCCCTCAACCTGCTGTGACCTCAGAGCTGATAATGTTAAATCTGGAGTATGGGTACTTGTCTCCTACAGGAAAAGACTCATTTTTCTACATGCATTTTTTCTTTCAGTGCATGCAGTTACAAACGAGGGCATTTACAGCCTTGGTTTAAATTCTCAAAGTGTTGCATGCACTGCAGTCTTAACCACTGTATTTGTGGAGAAACATTTGATGATGACTAACCATATATTTATTTTCTCTAGGTCATATGGAGAAGACTCATCTCTCTCAAAACTCATATTAATATTGGAAACTGGTCAGAAATAAACTGCATGAACCATCAGGGTTCAAATGAATAAAAGAATTTTCTGAAGAAGGTGCAAGTAGTGTTTCCAAAAGAAAAACGTTAGTTTCACACCCTTCCCTCAAAATGTACTAAATGGCAATATCAACAGCATTTTAGAGAAGCTGATGGTATGGCCATGATAGTAAGTAATGTACCAACCAACATACTGAAATAATTTCTTTGAGACTGTAATTGCATGATGATTTGACAGATACCTAAAAGTGGAGAGAAAGGAAGTGTAAATACTAATTAGGAAAAAGGATGACATGAAAACTATATTGAAGAAAGTAAAGTGTAGCTACAAAGATATAGCAAGTCTTCTTCTTTCATTTTTTTTCCCAGTTAGGGGTCACCACAGTGGATCACCTGTCCGCTCATGATTGGCAGTGGAGTTTTAAGGTGTTGAGTTGCCAACCTGGTGCCCAACCTTCTACAGAAGGCACACACACACGCACGCACGCATTCAAGCCTAGGGCCAATTTAGAGTGTCCAATCCATCTACTGTATGTCTTTGGGATGTGGAAGGAAACCTGAGCACCCGGAGGAAACCCATGTGACCACAGGGAGGACATGCAACCTCAGCACAGAAGGCACCCCAGCCGAGGATCAAACCGGAGAACCTCTTGATGTGAAGCAGCAACACTAACCGCTGCACCACCGTGGCTGCCACAAAGACATATAGCAAGTAAATAAATAAATTAATACCTGCTTTTTATACTGAGCCATACATGACATAATGGCTGAGACTCATGCTAACATTTGAGGAGAATACGGAATCAGGCAGTGGTGGTAGACACAGAAAAGTTTGGGAGAACAGTTGATGGATGCAGCCATACAAAGAGTGCACAAGTGACAATGGAGAGGGTTAGACAATGAACAAGAAATGAAGAATAATATAAAGCAGGAAAACACTAGGATGGGGACAGAGTATAGTTCTAGTATGGTTGTATGTCAGGCCATCACAGAGAGCAATAAACACAGGTATTATACACCTGGGTGGCTGATGCTATTGGATGATTATTCCCAGTCGGCCCAATGGGTGGTGTCCATCTGTTGTATGACTCCACAAGTCATGTCAGAAGGCATTCTATATTACTCAGGGGACATTCCATTTCTGGTGCATCTCAGCAGAGAGCAGCCTCTAAAAGTTATGCCAAGGAATGAAGGTAGACCTCATCAAATAAAGGAACCCTTATCCCTATCCTGAGAAGCAGCTACAAAGAGCACCAGTGACAGTCCAGGTCACCTTCTGCAAGAGGACCATGTTCCCCAAGCTGAAAGGCAGAGGTAATGGTCAATAATAACCCAGAACCAGCTACATCATCTGCCACAACACAGGTGAGTATGACCTCACTTCTTCCCCCTCATCTTCCACAAGTGGACCTGCAGAAGATGACAGTGGGGAAAACAAGCATTCACCTCTACCCCAAACATGATGAGTGAACTGGTGTAGATGATATACACACCCCACTACCAGGACAGTCTCTCCCACCTTCTGCAGTATCAAACCATGGTTTTCATCTAATGCTATAAAACAAAGTACATACTCATAAGTAATCATGTGCAGCAGTTAAAATAACAGAAGACAATAGTGCAGAAATACATTCCCTTTCTCCTGAATCTATGCCTTCCTCTGACGAAACAGGTCAGGGTGATACCACCTCAGCTCACTCTGTTAGTGTTGGTATTGCTAAACAGTATAAGTGATGCCAGTGTCCTAGCAAGCTCATGCCAGGTGCCCACTTTCTGCAACTGATCATCATACTAGCCTAGTAGGTGCTCCTTAAAGATCCTGTGCAGGAAGAACAGGGAAATTCTGCTCCCCATTGCACATCACACTGGAAACCTGCATGCAACAGTGCCTGAAATAGCTATGGCCACTCATTCAGATTCACTCAAGGAGCAAAATGGCAGCTCCATGTGTGCATGGCCGCATGTTTATGGATCACATGCCATACTCCACGGCACAGCAGTGGGCTATAATATTGTGCTGTACTGTGGTGGTATGGGTGCACATGTGCCATATATACATGCCATTACAGGCACAGCACTGCAGTGGGCTATATATTGTGCTGTACTGTGGTGGTATGAATGTACACATGCCATACGTACATGCCATTACAGGCACAGCACTGCAGTGGGCTATATATTGTGCTATACTCTGGTGGTATGGGTGTATATATGCCATATATACATACTATTACAGGCACAGCACTGCAGTGGGCTATGTTGTGCTATACTGTGGTAGTATGGATGTACATGTGTCATACATACATGCTGTTACATGCACAGCAATGCAGTGGGCTATATAAAAATTGTGCTGTACTGTGGTGATATGGGAGCACATGTGCCATATATACACACCATTACAGGCACAGCACTGCAGTGGGCTATGTTGTGCTATACTGTGGTGGTATGGATGTACATGTGCCATACATACATGCTGTTACAGGCACAGCAATGCAGTGGGCTATATAAAAATTGTGCTGTACTGTGGTGGTATGGGAGCACATGGGCCATATGTACATGCTGTTACAGGTACAGCACTGCAGTGAGGTATATATTGTGCTATACTGTGGTGGTATGGGAGTACATGTGCCATATATACATACCATTACAGGCACAGCACTGCAGGGGGCTATATATTGTGTTGTACTGTGGTGGTATGGGTGCACATGTGACATATGTCCATGCCATTACAGTTATATGAGCAGAATGCTGACAGTGTGAATTGTACTATCAGAATATCAGCATTTCATTTGATTGCTGGTTCAGAATGCAGACACAAGTAAGTAAGTTGTACTTAGGGGTGGGAGTGTGTTTTTGTGTAACTGTTGGAAGGTTAGGGTTATTGTGAGGGTTAAGTAAGGGGATTTAATGTTGTTCATGTGTGAGCCTGTCTTGTGTAGCAGTAGTGCTACAGAAAGGTGTTTTCTAAAGTAAGATACATGGTTAGTGTCTGGGAAGTCCCATTGCCTACCTTACTAACCACTGCTAGTATGTTTGGGTAGCACAAGACACTGCAACAGAAATTCACCGACTGCAGCACTAAGTATCTTCATTAACACAGCCACCTCAATAATAATTGTACCTAGTTAGTATGATATAAAACATCAGCGCTGTTTTATGCAACATCGTCCATTATCACATAACATGTGGAGTTTATGTCATTAACACAACCCCCTCAATAATTGTATCTAGTTAGTACGATATAAAATGTCAGTGCTGTTTTTATGCAACATTGTCCATTATCTCATAACATGTGTAGTTCATGTCATTAACACAGTCCCTCAATAATTGTATCTAGTTAGTACGATATAAAACATCAGCAACATTTTACGCAACATCGTCCATTATCACATAACATGTGGAGTTCGTGTATTGCAGTCAAATTCAGTACACCTACAGCTTTGTAAAAATTAAAAACGGAGTCCCATCTGGTGTGGTTCCTCAGCAGGAATAACTAACCTTGTGGAGGATGACAGGGAGACTGAGGCAAATAACATGGTGTTTGTGTAAAGTGGAACCAGGGACAATGGTATGGCACTGCCATTACAATAGAAAACTTCTAAAGAACATGCAGAAAACCCAATGGGGTTCCAGGGCCACATGTTGAAACATGGCAACAGTATGTAAACAGTGGATGGAGGATGCCCATAGTACTAGCTACAGCCACTGAACAGGTGCATAAGGGGAAGGTGTGATCATCGATATGAGCATCACACAGCACACCAAACACAGTCACTGACTGATATGTTTTACCCACAGGTGTGCACATAATAGCATGACCAAATGAGGTTGGAATTACCTTGAAATGTTCACTAGCCAGGAGAATGAAGTGTTACTGCAAGCTGTCCGCACATACATATGTGCTCCTGGGCAAAACTGCCTAAAGCGAGTGGCACAGACTGGAGCAGGATGTGAATACTGAGGGTGGCCATAATAAGTTTCTATACCAGGGTCAACAAACAGTTACTGATATGATAGGCTATTCAATGATAAAATAGGCAGGGCATTGTGACAGACAGGTCCATCACAGAGGGTGAGACATTGTGACTGAGAACTAGTCAATGATGGTGGAACATTATGACAGACAGGTCCATCGCAGGCGATGGGTCATTATGACAGGTAGGTCCATCACAGGGAGGTGGGACATTCTGACAGGCACATCCATCACAGGGGGTGGGACATTGTGACTGACAACTAATCACTGATGGTGGAACATTATGACAAACAGGTCCATCACAGAGGATGGGACATTGCGACAGGCAGATCCATCACAGGGGGTGGAACACTATGACAGACAGGTCCATCACAGATGGGACATTGTGACAGACAGGTCCATCACAAGCAGCAGACCACCAATGCTGAAGTGGCTGACTGAAGCTGAGGAAGTTTGGGGCTCACTTGCAGGATAGAGCAAGCAGCCTCTCAAATCTGGAGGTGTATTGGATATGGGAGATGGGCTGAAGCAGTGTGTCATTTGAGGAAGCACAACGTTTTTAATGTCCATTACAATAGTGTAGAATAGCCCTTTGCTTGTTAGATAAGTAGGGCTGGACAAGACTCTCATGCATATCTGTCCCTCCATGTACCTCTGGTCTATAATTACAACAACCAGTACAACAAGGTATATTTGTCAATATATTTAATACTTGCATTTTGATGTACAGTGCAATGCATACCATGGGGGTTATAGTGACATATGTGTGTTGCATGTTTATACTTACTTTCAGTGTTGGATGGTCTAGAACAATGAATATATTGTTAATGTCAGTAGGGCATCATTGGATAATGGTGATGGCAACATGCAAATGGCATAGTCTGATGACACATTGACACTGTCCGCAACACTTCAGGGAAAGGGGTCACCCCCAGAGGTAGAGACTGAGCTCACAGCCTCACCAGGTCATGGCAGACAGCTTACACCTGGGAATTCCTCCACCTCTGTCGACAGTGCATACAGCAGTGCATTGCCTCTGAGGTGTACATAACTCCCATAGAGAATATGTGTTAGGGCAGGAGACTAGGTCATGCCATGACTCTGGAACCATTCCAGATATGGCTATGACACATGGCATAGCCATGTGTCATAGCCATATCAGGTTATAAAAAGTGGCATTAACTAATGGAGAAACAGTTTAGTGAACCACAGGCTGCTACCCATACCATTGTAGAGACAGTGAGTGCTCTCCATGGCTTGTGAGCTAATGTATATCAGCTGCACAGTACCATGGAGAATGAGGACAAGGATCAAACCATTCTGCTGGTCACTGGTGGCAAATGTTGCCTTAAAAGACACCTCCATGAGACCCACTGCAACAGCTATCAAGTCTGCCTCAGACTATCCCAAGTCACACTACACAGAGTGTGGCTGAGATGGCATCACTGTCACCTCTACCTCTCAACTGTACAGATTTTCGCAGAATGTCCAGATTTTTGCCTCATACTTTTTGTCCATTTTTCATAAAATTCTGGTTTTCTGGCAAATTAAGGGAAAATCATTAAAGACTGGAGTTAGAAAACAATGATAAACATTTTAATTTCAGACTTCATACTTTTCGGAAAATTAATGCTAATGCAAAATCTGTTATTCTATCAACTTTCTAAGTTTGTAAGAACAATATTTAAAAATTGTCCTTATTTTGGGCCTTTCTCCCACTATTATTTATGGCTTTGACAAGATTTCTTGCTCTAAAAGGTTGAGAGGTATGCTGTCACCTGTTGGCACACAGCCCACCACTCCTGGTTAATGGATGTTGTCCATGTTGTGGGCAATCACTCTTCTCCAGCTCAACACCTGGGATAGCTCATTAGGCTGCACCCAATCATTCTCATTGTTCTAAATCTTCCATGTTGCTTGTGAGGACGCTGTCTGTTACCGCCATTCATGGGCAACAGACAGTTCATGGTCAATGACGCTTATCTTAATAACTGACTACATAGCTGGTGTCATTCTAGGGGGGTGCAGTATGTGCCAGCTTGGGATGAGATGACTGACAATCCTTCCTCTTTTGCCAGGTATGGTTTGCATCTTTCTTATCAAGGCTTTCATATTTTGGTTAAAGCTTTTGGGGCCCTCATAGTGCCTTTTTGGGATAAAGTCAATATGATGGACATTCCAACCTAGTAAATTCTAATTTGGAACAAATTAATGTGGCTCTACTCAGTGCCAGGAGACTTAACAAAAATGCCCAAGCATGAGGCCATTCTTCAACATGAACACATTCATATACATCCAGTTACACAAACATGGCTTTAAAGCAGTGAAAACGCAGTGCATTTTCCCAAGTATAACATCTATCATATATTAAGTCCTTCTGGCAATTGTAAGAGAGTATCAGTATTTGTCAAGGATATAAAACTTCAGGAGAGATTCCTTGGGACACCAAATTTGAACTCCTAGATGTCCAAATCACCATAAACAAGATTAATTACCACTAGAAAGCTTTATACAGAACATGCGCTAAGAGCTCTTCTGAGCATGATAGCTATCTAAACACACTAGCTGAAATCCACATTAAACCCAACACCTTTCTACTGCTGACTTCAACTGTCTGTCAACAAAGTGGATGACCCACACTGCCAGAGGACAGCATTCTCAACATGCTAATACTGTCTTTTAGAAAAAGTTAATGATACTACAAGGAGCCCCAGTATCCTTGATCTACTCCTTATAAATATGGCCACTTCTTGTATGTCTCCAAATGTATCATCCTATCTTGTTAAATCAGACAAAAATAGTTATCTTTTCGTTTAAAAATGGCAATACTTCCCCTGTAAATACCTCTGTGTTTAGGGACTTCACAAAGCATACCTTCTTCAGTTACTTGATGACCTAAATAAATTCCAATGTAATCCTTCTCCAAAAGGTCCTATTGCTAAATTCGCTGCCTTTGCCTCTGACTTCTACCTCCAATTAAATAGTTGTATTGATGAGAAAGTTCCTATCTGCACCAAATATGAGAAATTTAAAAAAAAACAAGCTGCTATGATGGAGTACCTGTATAAATAAATTATATAACAAAGGAAAGAAATTGCTTAACGCTTATAAGAGATCTCATTTGAACTACTGTAAGAGCTCACTTAAGTAACCTTTCTCTTCAGAGCCCCTAAATATTGCAAGCAGTGCAACATTTAAATGCTGAACATTAATTTGGGTATTATATATTTAATAGATTATAGTGGAAACCTAATTATCTATTATTGTGATTTATTTTCTTTGCATTGTGTTTTACTTGTATGCTGCTTTACTGAAAAAGCTCAGTCAGACTCTGACATAGATTGCTGTGAGGGAAAGTTTTGTTTTTGCTTTTTTATATTGCTTTATTGCCTTCTTCTGTTTTGTATATTGCGGTTTATTTTCTTTACACTGTGTTTTACTTGTATTCTGATTTTAATTGCATATTTAAACTTGTAAAGAGACAACAGCTGTGTCTCTTGTGAGCTACACAGAGCATAGAACAGGTCAATTAAAGTTAATTACCTGTGAAATGAGGGTGGAGCTAGGAACCAAACATTCTATTTAAGGGGTAAAATAAAACATTTCAAGGCTTTACTTGAAAAGCTCACTCTTTGAACACAACTGTCTTTCTAGTTGCCTGCCCTTATTTTAATTTGACCACATATTTCCTTCCCTCTACTGTTTCACTGGCTATTATGAGTAAGCAGAAAATTATGATTTTGTGAAATCATTCCTTTTCAGCTATTTAAATTTATTGGCTATCCCAGTATATTCGATAAAGCCAGAATAAAAAGTGCCCACCCCCTTTCAATATATCTTGCTCTTTTAAAATTAGTGGCACTCCGCTTGCTAAAGCTTAACTTACCCTCTGTTTCATATCTTACTGCTTCTTGCACACTGTAACTCGATATTAACCCACTTTTCAATCTTACCTTTAAAATATGCAATATCTACTTCAAGACCACCGATTATTGGAGAGCCCACATTTGCCTCTCAGCAGTATTGCTAGGATTAGTGCTTCTGTTTTGTTTCTGGTGAGAGGAGAAACACAGGGACATTATTTGGGTCTACATAATATGCTTGAAGAGTCTTTTCTTTGAGCACGTAAAGAGCGACATGTAAACAGCAAAAGCTTTAAATCACGAACCGCCACTTCTGTGAATTTTTTCCTAGGAAAAAATTCACTTGGTCGTAAACACAAGAACAAACTTTAAAACCCTAATCAAGTGGGGGGCTTCACCCCCCACACCCACAGATGTGGGGGGCTGTGCCCAGCACACCTCTCTTAACTAAATATACCAACTCCAAGATCACTCTATATTCCCAATAAGTCACTCCACAACAAGTACAAATATGACTCTGTCATTGTCCATGTTGGAGTGAATGACTTGAGACGTACCTCCCTGGACTACATGAAAAGAGACATGGAAGAGCTCTCAGATCATGTGGCCCAGGCAGGTATGACCCTAGCCCTGAGTAGCATTCTGTCTTCACCCAGAATTATACCACAGTATAAGGACAAAATGATTGACTTCAACAATTGGCTAAGCTTCTGGTGTCATTCAAAGGGGATCCAGTATCTGTCTGCCTGGGAAGACATGATCGACAAACCATGATGCTTTCCCAGAGATGGTCTTCACCTGTCACTCCTGAGATTCAGGTTACTGGCTAAAGCTCTTGTCACCCCTATAGTGCCTTTTTTAGGCAAGGTTCAAAGGACAAAACCACCACTGTAACAGATACAAGCATGCAAAGTCTGAAGGTAATGCTACTCAATGCTAGAAGTCTAAACCTCAAAATGCACTCTCTCGAGACACTCCTAAAAATGGAAAACATCGACATCTGTGCAGTAACTGAGACCTAGTTCAAGGCTCCAGAGAGCACCCCTACAATACCAGGCTACAACTCTTACCACACTTTTCAGCCACCAAACCAAGACCGAAACAGTAAAGGTGGAGGAGTGTCCATATTCACCAAGGATATTCACACCTCCCAGCTAGTTGCCCAACACAAAGCATCTGAAATTCTCCAGGTGCAACTAACACTAGGTAAGACTGCAATCCAAATTGTAGCTTGCTACAGATCCCCCACCATGCCCCAAGATTCCCACTACACCTTTCTAAACATACTGGAAAATATTAAGATACAACCAAACACCCTAATACTGGGTAATTTCAACTACCCTGCCATTAACTGGGAAAACTACTCAGGTACCAACACCTTTGCCCAACGGTTCTTGGAATTCATAAATTCCAACACCCTGGATCAACTAATCCATTGTCCCACCAGGGGCTCCAATATCCTAGACCTGGTCATTACCAACATGGGAGATAGATGCTCCACACCAGTGGTCACCCCCTCATTGGTCAGGTCTGACCATAAGTAAATCACCCTTAACATCCACATCCCACCACTACCCCCCCAGTAAGGAAACCTGCATAAAAAACTTCTCCAAAGCCAACTTCATGCTACTGAAGTCGGAAGTGACAAACTTCATGACACCCATGCAGATTGGATTTGAAAGTTCCATTGCTGAATCCTATACTAAGGCACTGTATGAGCACATTCACTCTTGCATGAATCGTGCCATCCCAAATAGTACCAAGATGCTCTCCTCCAAAAAAAGGAAGTCAATCTGGTGGTCCCCTGCTATAAACAAACTATACAACAGAAGGAAGAAAGTGTTGCAGAAGAGAAGAAAATCCCAGGATGCAAAAAACTGCCTTACTAGCCTCAGTAAGAAGCTGAGATCCCTCATAAAATCCTCAAAAGCTAGTTACAAAAATAAAATTGCCAAAGATTCCAAAGACAACCACAAGACATTCTATAATTATGCCAAACATCTAAATGGCAATGCTCAGATCTGCTCTGAGCTACAACAGAATGGCATTAAATATACTGATCCCAAGGATATTGCCACTGGCAGATCGATTTAGTGCCAACTTCACTCCCCTCTCACCCCCTAATGGGCCCATCTCAATACCAAAAGATTGCCAAATTCTGGTAATCATGGCCACACAGGTAGAAACCACACTTTCCAAAGCTAAGTGTACAGCATCCATGGGACCAGATGACATCCCAGGCTGTGTACTACATGAACTACAAATGAACTGGCACCTCACCTAAGTGTCATGTTTAATCATAGCCTCACCTCAGGCTTTGTGCCCACTTAGTGGTGCACAGCTACAGTTATCCCACTCCACAAGGGGGATCCACCTTGGATCTCGGGAACTACCGTCCCATCATTCTGATGAGCCTGATCTGCAAGGGTATGGAATGCATTATCATGGAACTTATAAAAAAAGACACTGGCAACCTTCAAACACTGGACCCCACCCAGTTTGGGTTCGTGAAAGGCTGAGCTTGTCTCCTGAACCTGACTGGCTTCTTCAAATCAGTCTCCAGAGCTGTGGATGAGGGTAAGACAGTCCACACAGCCTATCTGGACCTCACCAAGGCCTTCAACACCATCCCCCACTCTGGAATCATAAACTTACTAAGCTGGGCATAAATCCCTACATCACTCGATGGGTTGCCAACTGGTTTACTGACAGAACCCAGACTGTAAAAGTAGCCAACTCCAAATCAAGCTCCAGACAAGTGACAAGTGTTCAGTCCTTCAGGCCAACACTAAGGGACTCTGGCTAACAAAGTTCGCAGATGACTACAAACTGGGAGCCATTACTGAATCCCCAAATTATGTGGATATTTTACAAAAGGGTCTTACAGAAACAGATGTTTGGTGCCAGAGCCATGGGCTCAAGCTTAATGCCAAGAAAAGTATAGTTATCCCCTTTGGGAAAAAACATGTACCCATGAATTACCACATAGGTGGCAGTACACTAAACACCAAAAGTGTGATGAGAGACTTAGGGACACAGGTGGGCAGTGGTCTCATCTTCGATAACCACATCACCACAACAGTCAGGAAATCCTTCTATGTGGCACACCTCATCACTAAGGGCTTTTCATCCAGGAAAAAGGAGGTCATTGTCCCACTGTACTCATCCCTCATTAGACCCCATTATAGAGTATAATGCCCCATTTGATATGTACCTCACAAGACATCTGCAACAGCTGGAAAGGCCGCAGAAATACCTCACTAAAAGAATCACAGGCCTAAAGCAGATGCCATATGCTGACCATCTAAAAAAACTCCAGCTATACTCTGTGGCATATTGTCTACTCAGAGGCAATCTCTGCTTAACATACAAGGCCATGTCAAACCCTGAGCTGTTGGACATGCTCCACTTAAAGAAATCCCAATCCCTTAGAGCCACACGCTCCAGGGATCTAAACCTTGTCATCACAATGAACAAAACATGCTGGAGGGATAGGTTCCTGACCCAGAGACTCCCCATACTCTGGAATAGACTGCCCATACATGTCAAACAGGGCGCCTCCTTGGCCGTCTTCAAAAGGAACCTTGATGATTGGATGGGCGATAGGAAATTCACCCCAGGGATCATGTCAGTTGCCCTGCTAGGCAGGGGTCCAGGGAAGTAAATATTGTGGGAAGAAATATCCAGGGAATTGCTATGGCTAGGCTTGTATAGGCCCTAGGGCCGATAGCCTAGTACCAACCTATGAACCTATGGCCAAGTGAATTTTTTCACAGGGGAAAAATTCACGGAAGTGGCCATTCGTGGTTTCCAGTGTTCGCATTTTATGTATCGGCGTTTAAGCATTCGACAAAGAGACTCTTTGACCTTTTAATATAGACCCCATTATTTCCTGGAGAATGATGGTCACCAAAAGCCTGATAATTGCTTCATAAGTGCCAGCTTGGAAACTGTGCTTATATTTTGCTCCTGGTGAGGAGTGAGCAGAGTGCCTTGATTCTTAACTGTTTCTTATTGAGCAGTGAGTATATGTGTTGGGCCTTCATGACCGGTCTGGTTGGCATTTAAGGCATCTACAAGGAAAAAGCTACAACAAGCCTACAAACCCTTGCATCATCTGAGACAGAGTCTGTGGCCTGCTTCCCATCTTGGGATTGGTGCTACTGATTTGCTTCTGGTGAGAGAAGAAGCAAAGGATCCCTGTATACCAGCAGCATGAAGCTGTGGTGAGGCCAACACTAATAGTAGCCAGGCAGTAGCCAATCAGACACATTCATTCTTTTCATTATTTTTGGCAAAGATAATTCCGTCTCTTTAGTAAGTGCTGCCTGATTAGGTTCTGTCTAACCTAACTTCAGCATATCTCATTTATCCATGAATCATCCGGGTCTACTTATTAGTTTCCCCTTGACTGCTTGGCAGTGCCCTGTATAGACACAGACACCCTAAGTTGACATTTTTCCTGTAAAAGCCCACTTGACAATTGACATATACTGAGCTGCACACAGGGCAACTAGTTTAAGCATTGATCCCAATGTTGCAAGCCAGATAGATACTTTTGACATTACTTTATATTCCCACTGCAACTTTCTAATGAATACAAAGGACCTTTTGCCATGGATATGAACTTTCTCACTATCTCTGTTACCAGCTTGGTGGATATGGGCATCCTGAGACAATGCAGAAATTGCCTCGTGTTTACTGGCAACCAACTAATTCTCAAACAAACTGATAAGGTATGTTATGGATGTATTTACACAATGTCACTAGCGGCAAAGGTTTCATATAAAAGCATTCCTAATGTCAATCAAATTGTCAGTAGTACACGCTCTGCATCCATCACACACAGTTCAAAGCAGACACACAAACCTACATATGCTGAGGTACATAAATGTAACATTCCTAAACCCCAAAGACCTTCTAGATGAAGCGCACATAACGAATACCCTCAGCAGTCCCAAAATGTACTCTTTCAAAACAACACCCACATCAACACATACAGCCACATTGCATGGAACCTCGACTTCTAAGCCCATAAGGCAAACCACCACACAATACAACATTCTGGTCATTGTAGACTCCATTGTTAGACATACTGATGTCCCTCCCACCAGGCTGAGTGAGGTGAAAGTCATCGTCAGTTGCTTATCAGGGACCAGGATTTGCCACATTATGCACAAACTGAGGTCACTGGACCACAACTACTACCAGCCTAACATTGAGCAACATTTTACTTTCTTGAAGGATGATACCACAATAATAACGTACGATGACTGATGTTAATAATCGGCTTAGTTTCTGATGTCTTTCTAAGGGTGTGCAATATTTGTCAGCATGGAAGGAGACGGTCAACAGACCATGCTGCTTTGTCAGGGATGGTTTGCACCTCTCCCCTCTAGGCTTTCAAATATTAGCTCAAACATTGTTTTCCCTCATTGTGCCTTTTTAAGGCAATGCCAAACTGAAAGTAACTGTCCAAAGGTGGTGAAAGATAGCTGAACGTACTTGTAAGCCAAAACAAAGTTCCAAACACAATAGCAAAAAGGCACAGCATGACCATTCATGTATAAACAGGTTTATTAGATCCAAGCTTTCGAGTCAAAGCTCTTTTTCAAGAATGAAACTCTTAATTAAAAACACACAATAAATAGATTATATATTATGTTATGATGTATATGTCTTTAGATTTTTAGAAGTTTTCTAATGAAGTATTTAATGAGTTAATGATATGTGTTTGTTGATTGGCTGGTGTAATCTGTTTATTGTGTGGTTTTAATTAAGTGTTTCATGCTTGAAAAAGAGCTTTGACATGAAAGCTTGGATCTAATAAACCTGTTTATACGTGGATGGTTTTGTTCCAAACTGAAAGTACTTTTGACATAGCAAAGCAAAACCAAGAAAATCTGAAGGTGTTACCATTCAATGCCATGAGTCTAAACAAAAAACTCTTCTCCCTACAATCTCTCCCCATCTTAGAGAATGATAGCATTTGTGCAGTCACTGAAACATGGCTTAAAGCCACGGAGAGTGGTCACTGAAACATGGCTTAAAGCTACGGAGACTACACTGGCAGTGCAAGGTTAGAATGCCTTCCACACATTTAGACCAGCTACTACACAGACAAGGAATAAAGGTGGAGGTGTCTCAATTTACATCAAAAATAAAAATTCCTAAAGGATGGTCAAACAGGACAATGCAATTGAGCTTCTCAATGTGCAACTCACCATAGGCAAAATACCATACCACTTCCTTGCAACCTATCGGTCCAAACGCATGACCCAGGAAAACCATAACAATATTTAAACTTATTGGAAATAGTCACCATCTAAAATAATAACATATGCATGGCCTACTTTAATTACTATTACTGTTAACTGGGAATCATATGCAACACTAAACCTGCAGGCACAGAGATTCCTGGATTTTGCAAACATAAACTCCCTGGACTTCCGCGGTGGTGCAGCGCTAGCATTGTTGCCTCACAGCAAGAGGTTTCTCCCATTCAGTTCTCGGCTTGGGTTGGGAGTGCCTTCTGTGTCCAGTCTGCATGACTTCCCCGTGGTCGAGTGGGCGTTCGAAAGACATGCGTTGAATGGGCGGGCCTTCGTTGAAGGTTGGGCGTCGGGCTGGCAACTCGACACCATAAAAAAAAAACAATTGCCAATCATTAGCGGACTGGAGTTCCGCTGTGGCGGCCCCTAACCAGGAAAAGCTGAAAGAGAAGCAACAACAAACTCCCTGGAACAGATTGTTAATACACTGACCAGGTGTGCAAACATACTGAATGTGGTCCTCACTAATATTTGAGAGTGCTGTATACTCCTTAGTGTAATGTCTTTTTGGGTAGGGTTAGACCTCAAAATGGTCTCCTTTTAAGTAAAAAATAAATCTTGGACCCTCAGCTAACTCTGGAATGTTCAAGAACTACTCAAAAACTAACTTCCTCCTATTAAGTGATAATCTAGCAGACTTTCAAACCCCCATAAATCCTAAGAGCACTACTATACATGGAACTGTACACAGAAACCCTGCAGAGTTTCTCAAAATCTCTACTGAAGCCTCTCCTATCCTGTTTCCAACCTTATTAATCAGTCTATCTCCAAACAAAAAGTCTCAACAATTTGGAAAATATCACACACCATCCCATTGCATTAAGGCAGTACCTCAACAGAACTATCCAACTACCATCCTATAGCAATCTTGTCACCATTATCCAAAACTTCAGAGAGGTGCATTGACTTTCAGCTATTAAACTCTCTCTTAACTAACAATCTTCTAACTCACACTCAGCATGCATTCCTTCCTAAAGATAGCACTACAACTGCCCTGATGTCCTTCACTAACACCATTAATCAGCACAGAAATGATGGCAAACTAGTATCCTCTGTCTTTCTCGACTTATCCAAAGTTTTTGATACTGTCTCTCATAACAAACTCATACCAGCTCTTTCATATTTTAAACTCAGCCACTTTGCAATAGCATGGTTCCATGATTACCTGGCCAGACAACAGCAAGTTGTAAAATGGCAACAAAATCTCTCTCCTCTTCAATCGATCACTCTGGGAGTTCCACAGGGTTCTCTTCTAGGTCTTCTCCTCTTCACCCTGTTTAATAACAATCTTCATACCACTACCCTCCATAGGTTCATAGATTACTGCTAAGCTAACTGCCCTTGCGAGCCATTTTAAGCTTAGCCAATTATCCCTTGTGAGACTCAAACCCTGCACCTTGTGCTTGTAAGGCAAACACCTTAACCATTCGGTCAACCTCCCAACCCCTTGTCCCCATGCACCCCTTGTCCAGTATGCAGATGATTTGACTCTAATATGTGCTGCTCCCACACTTCAGCAACTCCAACTTATAACCCAGCATCCCTCTCTGCAGTTGCATTTTGGCTAACTAATATTTATCTCATTCTTACCCCGATAAGACTAAGCTAATACTTTTTCAATCCACAAGAGTGACTAACACCCCCCCATCCTTCAGTATTTCATCAACAAATAATACAATTATTTCTCCAGTATCCCATACCAAACTCCTCGGTGTAATCATAGACAGCAACATGAAATCTGACATTCACATAGACCAGTCAATAAAGAAAGTACACAAAAAACTCAGTTTTCTATATAGACATAAAACAGTTCTAACAAACAACACAAAAGCAATCATTGCCAATACTCACCTTGTTTCTACCCTCCTCTATGCATCTCCCACACTCACAGACCTAATGAAATAGGTGGCAGTACACTAAACAAGAAAGTGTGATAAGAGACTTAGGAACACAGGTGGACAGTGGTCTCAACTTTGATAAGCACATCGCCACAACAGTCAGGAAATCCTTCTATGTGGCACACCTCATCACTAAGGGCTTTTTATCCAGAAAAAAGGAGGCCATTGTCCCACTGTACTCATCCCGCATTAGACCCATCATAGAGTACAGTGCCCCATTTGGTATGTACCTCACAAGACATTTGCAACAACTGGAAAGGCCTCAGAAACGGGTCTATATCATAACATCAAAGTTGCAAAACTTTGAATGCTATGATTTCGGACCCAAAACCTCGAAGACTGACAACAGCGAAGCCGCAGAACATCGAATTCTTACCCAGGGAAAAAGTTTAGTGGGCCGTTTCCGCAGCTTTGCTATTCCCTCCACTGTGGTGCGATCTCAGAGTTGCATATTTAAGTAGGGGGGTGTGGGGGCAAAGCCCCCCACATTCAAAATGGTGTGTAGTGTTTGTGTGTTTTGTGTTTTGTGCTGGTACAGTGATTTTTTTCCTAGGGAAAAAAAAATCACTGTTCTCAGCTTTCGGAGGTTTAAGTTCGATGTTATAGTGTTCACTGTTATTGTGTTTCGATCATGTGATATAAACCCACAGAAACACTTCACTAAAAGAATCACAGGCCTAAAGCAGATGCCCTATGCTGACCGACTAAAAAAAAACTCCAGCCATACTCTGTTGCATATCGTCTACTCAGAGGCAATCTCTGCTTAACATACAAGGCCATGTCAAACCCAGAGCTGTTGGACATGCTACACTTAAAGAAATTCCAATCCATCAGAGCCACATGCTCCAGAGCCCTAAATCTTGTCATCACAATGAACAAATGATGCTGGAGGGATAGGTTCCTGACCCAGAGACTCCCCATACTCTGGAATAGACTGCCCATACATGTCAAGCAGAGTGCATCCTTGGCCCTCTTCAAAAGGAACCTTGACAACTGGATGGGAGATAGGAAATTTACCCCAGGGATCATGTTGGTCACCCTGCTAGACAGGGGGTCCAGGGAAGTAAATACTGTGGGAAGAAATAGCCAGGGGATTGTTATGACTAAGCTTGTATAGGGCCTAGGGTCAATAACATAGTAACAACATATGAACCTATGAAATCAGAATTAAGCAAAGTTGACACCTGTTACAATAAAATTGCAAATTTGCCACAGACTCCATTTATATATCACATCATTGTCTAGCACTAAAGCAACTCGCTTGGTTAGAACTGTCCAATCTCTTAGCCTATAACCAAACAACCAAGGCCCATCAACATCTCTATAAACCAGACAAAACTCCTATCCTTCTTAACCTACTCCAACCCTTCTCTACTAATCATGTCCTGCGTTCCACTAACAAATCTTTATTAAAGATGTCTAACACTAACAACATAGCTGAAGAATCCCTCTACTCCAACTACATAACAAAACTCTGGAATTCTCTGCTGCTAAATATAAAAACTACCACCAGCACTACAAAATTCAAAAAGCTCCTTAAAACACATTTAATTAATACATGGTTATGCTCTTGTGCTAACACAGGATAAGAAAAATCAACTTTAAATAGCTGGCCTCCCTAGGAACTGTAATATATAACTACCGTACATTTTATGAGCTCTATACTTTTTAGTCTGTTTTTCTTATCTGGATATATTACTGTAAATACAATGTGTTGTAAATATATGCATACTGTAAAAATGTTGTACTGCTAAGATGTAAAAATGTTGAACTGTCTGTCTTATATCTTTGCACACAATCACTTCATTATTCATTATGTACAGAGATTGCTGGAGTAGCAATATTCCTTATCTTTGTTTACTTTCTCTATGTATTAATGTAGAGCTTTTCTTCCCACGCCTCCGTTGAAAAAGGACAGCTTGTCCAGTCAGGCTTTCTTGGTAAACAAATGAAAAATAAATAAATAAATAAATAAATAAATAATTTTTAAATCCTTTGAATGCAAAAAAAAAAAACAGAATTTGCCACAAACTGTGATGCTGGCACAACCTTCAAAAAATTATCACTAGACAAGGTGTTAAGGTCTGTTTATTTACATTTCATAAGACTGCAGTTAGGTCATTTAATGTTGTGTGGAACTGTGAATTCAACTCCCTTGAACATATTCAAAATTTTCAACAACCAAAAAATTTAAATTAATATTTAGGATGGACCATTAATTGAGAAACTTAGCTGTACAGAACAAAAACTTACAGTCATTACCTGACCCATGTTTATTGGAGCATTTTTACGTCTTCTGATATGTGTTGTTTTATTATCTTTGTTACTGAAAAGTTCTCTGTTAGTTTCAACTCTTGATATATATGATCAAGCTATAACATGTAGCCTGAATGAAGAAACCAGGCAACAGATTAAATCACTTAAAATGGGCTTACCTGTGCTTTCATTAACTTACTCTGCAACATGCTAAAATTTTGCCATTCTTCTGTATGAATATATAAATATTTTCAGCATTTTTGGTCAAAACGTAATGTCAGAAGGTATTTAAAATTTTGTGAATTTTGTGTGGACAGCTAGATGAAAATTTCAGAAATTGTGGAAAATTAATTTGTAGTTTACCAGTGGCCCTGCTGATCGACAACTCAGTTGCACTGTCTGTCACAACCCCTGAACAGACTGTTCCCAGGGCAGCATCTCCCTTCATCCCACCCTAGGTTCTATTCTTATTTTATCACTAACTCTGTAGCTATTTTGGCTTATGTACTTCCATTTTTGCTCTGTATTTTGAGGCCTTCTGGCCTGAATCATGGCTACAATTGGTGTAGTATGAAAGAGGTCATCTATCTAGCTAACCAAAAAAGAAATATTACAGAAAACACAACATGATAAGTAAGATTGTGATGTTTCAAAATCTTTGATAAAGAAGGTATGCAGTGAATATTAAAAGTGCTACATAGTTTTCACTCCTTTGTCTCGTTTGTTTATTTGTCTTTTGGAAAAAAATAGTGCCAATTTATGTAAATGCCTATAAATTTCACAGTGTAACAGAACATTGTCTATGAATGCATTATCATGAAAAAAAAATCTTGGGACTTTGTGATGATGAAAACAGTTATCTTGAGACTGCAAACATTGCTATTAACTTATGTTTGTCATATCTTTAAATTTGAAGGGCATGCGATATTTGCCACCAGTTACTCACCCTTCTTACATACATAAAAGGAGTTATAATATTCATCATCTCTGAGATATTGGCCTTTCAGCTCATTTCTGCACCATTGCACTAGCCAAGTTCCTCCTTCCTGTTTTAATAAAGACAACAGTAACAAACGCAATGCTCCAATGGTACAATTAATGTATACATGTAGTTAAAGCAGACATTCTGGGTCATTTAAAAAGACCTTGGATCTAATGGACCTCAACTTATTCTATGCCTTGTACTCATTTTTCCACCGAATGCCAGGACAGGCTTTGGCTCCCTCCTGACCCGGACTGGAATTATGCAGAACACTAGCACTTTATGAACAGTATGATTTTCATTCATTGGCAATAAAATGCAATTATTTTTATTCATGAATTGTAAATATTTAACCCTGAGGCTTTCCATATTTGTCTGAAGAAGTCCTTGAATGCTTGTAGGAAGAAAGTACTAAACTTGTTTTAATAACATCTGTGGTCTGTATGTGCCCCATGTCTGCATTTTATTTTGTTAATATTATAAGTGGGAGGATGACATAATGGTTAAGGTGTTTACCTTACAAAGACAAGGTGCAGGGTTTGATTCTCACATGGGGAAATTGGCTAGGCTTGAAATGGCCCACAAGGGTAGTTAGCCTAGTACTAACCTATGAACCTATGAACCTAAAAAGAGACTCAGGGATTTCCTTTGGTGGGAGGTTGGCATAATGGTTAAGGTGTTTACCTTACAGATGCAAGGTGCAGGGTTTGATTCTCATATGGGGTAATTGGCTAAGCTTCAAATAGTCCACAAGGGCAGTTAGCCTAGTATGAATCTATGACACCTTTGTTTTACCATTGAGTTGATATATGGTTATATGGCTGTGGTATATTTGGTAAAGCAGCCAATTAGTAGAATCATGACTGTAAGAAAAAAAAATCACATTTGATAGAAAATTCATTTGGTGGGTGAAATTAGTCACATGTATATAGTGGTTGCATTTTTTTGGTTGAATTTTGAGAAGTGATTTAGTTAGTTGATTTTTTTGCAGAATATTTGTTATTATTCTTGATATTTTTGTCCTGCGCTTCATAAAGTTAATTATGTTCTTTTCAGTTTGTAAGGGTTACAGTCAATAGATAGTGCCTGTATATGCAACTGTGATCACTGTTTTGTAAGGGAAATCACTGCTGGTGGGATTTCTATGTGTGTGTCAGCAGAGATTCCATTATTGTGGGAGATATTTTCCCTTCTCTGAGTTGTGCACCAGTGCAGCTGGTATAGTTAAGCACAGGGCGATCAGGGGATCCAGGATAACTTGCCCAGGATGATTAAGGGATCCAGGAGAACTTGCCCAGGGCAATCAGAGGATATAGTTGAACTTGCCCTACTACAAAAAAAAATATCACTTATAGTTTTCTTTATTGTTTGTGTGATTTGGTTGTCTGTTTAGTTAACTTGAGATATAATTAAAGTATTTGTTTTAGGTTTACATAAAATATTGTTCTACTAAGTGAATTTTCTACAAAATTAGATTTTTATATATTTTTCTACCAGTTGTGGATCTGCTTTGTTTCATCTCCTAAAAACAAAGCAGTAGACTCATACAATATCTTAGCTTATACACACATACCCACATATATGTAGGTATGTGTGTGTGTGTGTGTGTGTGTGTGTGTGTGTGTGTATATATATATATATATATATATATATATATATATATATATATGTGTGCGTGTGTGTGTGTATATATATATATATATATATATATATATATATATATATATATATATATATATAAATATACACATATATGTATATTTATGCATATCTGTATCGATCTATCTATATATATATATATATAGATAGATATAGATATATAGATATATATATAGCTCTCTCTCTCTCTCTCTCTCTCTCTCTATATATATATATATATATATATATATACATACACACACACACATATATACACATGTATACACACACAGTGATTTATTAGGAAGACAGAAATGAATTATGTGCTAACAATTTCATTTGCTGTATAGTAAGATCCAGCAATATTTCTGGAATATTCTAGAAATAGAAAAAATGTAATCTATGCTAAGCCAAGAATTTAAGCTTTAGACCTGTATGTAACATGATTTATGCATTTTATTACAAGTGGAAATTACTGAGATCAGCTATAGTATGGCTGAAATGCGCATACATTTTTTGAAAGCCTTTCACTCTGTGTCTTAGACACTTACATTTTTGAGTTTGTTATATTTTGAACCTTTTTACACCCATAGACTATATGGAGCCACATAATCTCATAAATGGTCCACAATGATGGACAGGAATGAAATACATTAAACATGTAAACACATGTTATATACGGGATGTATGTGTGTGTGTGTGTGTGTGTGTGTGTGTGTGTGTGTGTGTGTGTGTGTGTGTATATATATATATATATATATATATATATATATATATATATATATTTATATATATATATATATATAGAGAGAGAGAGAGAGTCGATATCAGCAAATCAAATGCTGAAAATGCCAAATGCAATTTAATCAAACTGAAATGTTCGAAACCTCAAAAGAGCGAACTGACTGAACATTGATTTCTTTCCCAGGGAAAGAAATCGGTGTTCTGTGCAAAAAAAAAAAAATGTTTAGTAATTTAATCACTAACAGAAGAGGGGGGCTTTTCCCCCTACACCCCCCACAACCCTCCTACTTAAATATACCAACTCCGAAACCGCACCATAGTGGAGGAAATAGCAAACTCCTATGACGGCCCAC
>NC_056740.1:414300071-414330071 GCF_019279795.1 Protopterus annectens | reverse complement strand
ATATACAAATTCATTTCAACCCTATCTAAAACTGCTGCTTGTAACCCTCTAGGGTTACCATCATGACATTCATTAAAGTGCACTGCTATAGCGCTTGTCTGCTTATTATTTTTTATGTCTCGTACATGTTCCTTTAGTCTGCAGGAGAACTGCCTTTTCGTTTCTCCTACATAAAATTTATTGCACAGACATTTTAGCCCATAAACCATCCCTTCTGTATTACAACAGAACGTTCCAGTAGTTTGAAATATCACTCCATTTATACTTTCAAATTCTTTCACTACATATTTACACATACTACACTGTCCACATATTAAAGTACCCTGCCTATTTATTTGTTTATTCATTGTTATATATGGCATTTTAAATTTACTATGTACCAATAAATCTTTTAAGCTTCTCCCTCTTCTGAAGGAAAAGCAAACTTGTTTGCAGTGTAAAAAATCCACTTCTCTTTTTACTACATTCCAAAAATATTGAACTTGTTCCATTACCTCTTCTGTCATTACAGAATAGGTAGTGGTGAATAAATATGTTCTTTTTGCCCATTATTTCTCCCATAGCTGTTACCATTGCCCTTATTTTTATAACCTTATCCAAACTTTTCATTACATCAGCTTCCTTATAACCTCTTCTACAAATTTTTTTTATAACTTTCATTTAATTCCTACTTTGCTTCTATCGGGTCACTGCATAACCTTTTTATCCTTAAAAATTCGCCATAAGGGATAGATTTAATAGTATGTGGTGGGTGGAAACTTTCTCCACGTAAAATAAAATTAGTTTCTTTAAACTTCCTATGGATACTAGTATTAATACATAGTCTCTCTCTCTTCCTTTCAAGGTTACATCCAAATAATTAACTTGTTCACCTATTTGTACACCATCAAATTTCATTCCAGCTTCATTCTCATGTAATTCATCTATGAACCTATTAACTTGATCTCGTCCACCTTTACATATAAATATCAAATCATCAATAAATCGAAAATATCTATGTACATATTTATTAAAAAATGTATTTCTGTAAATACAGTGACTTTCAAAGTAGCCCATAAAGATGTTTGCATAACTAGGGGCAAAAGCTGCCCCCATTGATGTTCCTTGTAGCTGCTTATATAACCTTCCATTAAATTCAAATATATTGTTATTAAGACACATCAGAATCAAATCTGTTATATACTCTACTACTGGGGTTTCCCCCAAGTAGTATTTTACAGCTTTTATTCCATCATGATGTTTAATAGTAGTATACAAACTTACCACATCAATTACCAGGAAAAACATATCCTTTTCCCATGTAATGTCTTCTACTACGGAAGGTGAATGTAATGGGGAAGAATTTCCAGTTCTTCCTAAACCAGGGAATGGCAATTACATGAACTCATTTTGTGGGGTACAAAAGAATCGGAAGCGGAGTTGGAATGGACAGGGATATCAGAAGGGCAATAACACATACCAGCGGACATTTAAACACAGTAAATGGGACTGATTTGCATGTTTTTTCATCATCTGATTGTAAGTATGTGGTTAATTTATCAAATTATACACTGTCGAATTGTGAATTGAATGTTTTGGATAGAGGTTTAAAATTTGTACCGACAGTGTTACCAAGACTACATGAACTTAAAGGGGACATTTTCAGTTTTTGTCAAAAATGAAATCTAATGGACTATTATAGAGAAAATGATATAGAAAATGTATTATGTAAAAATAGTATAGAGGAAGATTCCATTAGTAGTGAAGAATGTTTTTATTCTTGCCATTCAGATGAAATTGTGAATGCTTATTGTCAATTAAATACAGAGGGTGTTAAAGTGAAAAGTGAATTTATGCCACCACAGAGAAATGAAAATATTAAGCACTTTGGCATAACAATCACTTATAACATTGAAAAGGAATTTTATTCATTTTTTAAAAATAAAAAGAATGTAAAATTTAATATGAATAAAAAAGAATGGGGATGTCTTAAAAATTTGAGTCAAAATAGAGAACTAATATTTAAGCCAGCTGATAAAGGTGGCAAACTAGTTATTCTAAACTATGTACAATATTTAGCAATGTGTTATTCACATTTAAATAATGAACAAGTTTATAAAAAAGTGGAAACAGAGGAATATAGGCAAGCAGAAAAGGAATATAATGATTTAATAAATAAAGGACATAGACTTTATTATTTCACATATCAAGATGTACAGCAGAAATTTAAGATTAAAAATTCTAGCATGGCACAGTTTTATTGTATTCCTAAAATACATAAAGATCTAATGAACCCACCGGGACGTCCTATTGTGTCAGCATGTGGGTATTTTTCTCATAATCTAGTTTGTTTTTTGCATGAATTCCTTCTACCCACACTGAAAAAAATGCCTTCTTACATCAGGGATGTGTTTGATTTGTTAGGTAAAGTAAAAGACATTACATGGGAAAAGGATATGTTTTTCCTGGTAATTGATGTGGTAAGTTTGTATACTAATATTAAACATCATGCTGGAATAAAAGCTGTAAAATACTACCTGGGGGAAACTCCAGTAGTAGAGTATATAATAGATTTGATTCTGATGTGTCTTAATAACAATATATTTGAATTTAATGGAAGTTTATATAAGCAGTTGCAAGGAACAGCAATGGGGGCAGCTTTTGCCCCTAGTTTTGCAAACATCTTTATGGGCTACTTTGAAAGTCATTCCCCTGGATTCATGAAGCCTGCACCAGGCGCAGGCATAGCATATGCGGGACAACGCCAAATATGTCCACCGAGCGATTCAGGTACGAACCAGCTCCACGTGCACTACCGGTGTATGCCAGATCTACGCAGCCCTCGGCATAGGTATACAAATCACCCCATGCGCAGTGTCACACCATGCTAATGAAGGCATACAGCAATTCACGAAGTGGTGCAGGCGTAGCACAAGCTCATGGAAATGTAAACCAAAAAACACAGTTTACATTTTCCCAAACAGAACACTGGAGTTATGGAAGTGGACCAGACTCATGTATTACAAAGTTAACATATGCCAATGGTGAAATACACAGCCAATGGCACAAGAAAAGATGTACAACACCTAAAAAACAACATTTAATGTCATGTCCACAGTAATGCACAGTACAACAGCAGGGCATGTGTGTGCAAACAGGAATACAAAGGAAATATATACAAATGTCATAAAATCGCAATGAAAGACAAATTAGGATTGCACCATAATATGCAATGGTAGGCATGGCACACCACAAGCAAGGCGCAAGGGTTGCCAGGGGCTCGCGACAGGGTTCGGCACTGTAACTATGAATTAGTAGTCAATGCCATGCAAATGAGGCAGGTAATACTGAATCGCAAATGTCCCGCCGGATTAAGGATGTACCTGACGGGACAGCGCTATAACACCGAGGAATGTATCAAAGGTGATACATGACATCAGTAGAGGGGTGTGCCACTGTATCAGTAAGCACGTTGGAGCAATGCAAATCTGGCCTGGCTGTTGCTAAGCAAAGCTGCAGGACAGGGGTAGGGAGGAGGGTATAGAACCGTTTAGCTGAGAGCACACATGGTGCCCAAAAGCGCATGTGTATGGGGATGAACTCGTGCCTGAAACCCGGTAAGCAGATGCACGCGCCGTGAACAATAGCACAAACAGGAAGGTCAGGGGAAGAAAAGAAGGAAATGCCGAAGCAGGGTAATTGGCGTACTAATGAGCAATTAACACCAATCAACTCACGGCGGCCAATCGATGGCAGTAGACAAGCCTGCATGCAGAAACCTGCAAAACAGGATAGGGGAGGCATAGGATTGCAAAGAAAGGAGGGGAGGACCTGGAATGCAAAGATAGGAGAACTGTCATAGCAGAGCAAAGCAAACCCACAGTAGATCGGCAATAGCACACATTATGCAAGATAAGCCAGGTCTAGGAAAGTACAAATGAAAGCAGGCAGCTGGATGCATGCCAGCAAATGGTAGGTGTAACGTGCACAAATGTAAACGGAAGGGCAGGAGGTAATTCATGGCATCCAAATGTAATGCAACACCAAAGGCAGCACAATAGTGGTTCTGTTAAAACACAGAAGATACCCTGTAGCCACGATCGTACATACACACCCTATGACATCATCAGTGTTCACAGCAAAACAGTATAAAGTGTGAAAGCACCCAACACACACCTGTGTATTCCCAAACACTGCACCATAGGTGTAAACAGATGTGGAACTTTTAAAATGTACATGTTGGGAGCTGCCATAGCTGTGATTCATCAGCATGTGTTACAGACCGACGGTATTGTGGAGGATGATGCCGACAACCACCGTAGGCCTCGGAGGAGGAGAAGAGTGTTCAGAGCAAGGGTAACCTACCAGGGGCTACATGATCTGGAGATAGTAGAGTGTTACAGGGTGGACAGGGACATCTTACAGCAAATAGTAGAGCTGTGCCAGCCATGCCTGAGAACCAGAAACAACAGAGGGGAACCCATCCCAGTGGACACAAAGGTATGTATAAGCTTGTGAATACTAGCCACAGGTACCTTTCAAAGGCCAACTGGAGATATAATGAGGATCTCACAGGCATCGGCATCCAGGGTACTATACCAGTTCCTGGATGCCATGTTACCACATGCCAATGAGCATATAAACTTCCCCCGAACTCAGGAGGAGTTGGCCAGCAATATGCGTCACTTCCACCGTGTGGCAAACTACCCGGAGGTACTGGGTGCGATAGACTGCATGCATATACAAATCAAGTCACCGCCCAGTGAGTATGGTAGGCACTACATAAACTGCAAGGGATTCCACTCCATCAACTGCCAGGTCATGTGCAATGCCAGGGCATTATCATGGATGTGTGTGCTGGCAGCCCTGGAAGCTACCACGACTCCCATATCTGGCATGCCTCACAGCTGTATCAGGTATTTGTCAGGGGGGACATCCCACAAGGTCACCTTGTGGGGGATGCTGGCTATGCATTGGTGCCGTGGATGATGACCCCCATCAAAAATGCACACACACCAATGCAAGAACGCCATAATGAGGCACACGCACAAACCAGAATCATCATAGAACATGTGTTCGGGATGCTGAAATCACGGTTCCGGTGCTTGGACACATCTGGTGGAGCCTTGCAATACTCTCCAGGCACGTGTGCCCACATCTTCATAGTATGTGCCATGCTACATAATATGATCCTTCGGAAACAGCTGCAGCAGGGTCAAAATGGGGGAGGGCCTCACAGCCCACCACAAGTGCCAAGGCCAACACAGGCACAGAGGGATCCAGACCACGAACACACTGTGCCAGCCCCAGCAGGCAGACAGAGGCATGCCCAATATGCCTACACCTTGGCAAAAAGAGAATGTATAGCACATACCTTGACAGTGTAGGCTCCCATGTACTGACACCCCTCCCCACCTGCACACACAGCAACATGGATGGCACACAAACACGACTACCTGTAAATTGTGATGTATAGGTGGCCCACTGTGGAATCCTACATAGGCAGCCCTCAAACATTGTACACGCAACAGCCATTGGAACACGGAAATGTCAACACCTGAACAGTAGATGCGCCTATCAGCATCTGTTGGTGCTGTGTGCATAGAATCCCAGGTACATCGGTAGGTACACGCCCGATTGTCAGAGGCAAAACACCAAACGGGGCAAACAGTGACTCCCATCGCCACAACATTGAGTAAGCAACTGTCGCATACTGGAGCAGAGGCAATCATGGGAGCACATGTGTGTAAGCACTGTCCTACACACAGTCATCACAGATTACCTGCTGCATTACTGAGGGGCTCCACAAAATGTAATCATGGATGTTGTGTCAAGGCAGGGGATGTACCCATGACAGGCATTCGTCACCCCGGCATGCTGCATCCACGGTCATATGAAGGTGTAGCAAATTATCGGGTGTAGCTAATTGTGATATACATACCCAGTGCCAGAGTACAGCCAGTAAACATCACATGGACATGCCATAAACTAACAGAGTTATCCATGTGAGTGTAGTGTGGAGTAACTGCTGTAGTGTACTGCACATACAAATTGACATAATTCGTGTACAACCCCCAGATGTCCAAGTGGTACATGCAGTGACTGTCGTGCATGTTCCTGGTCCCACGTCCCGCAAGAGATGTAATGTAATCCCGATGGCACGTGTAATGCATTCCGGATGCAGGTCATCAGAATATGTGTAGCACACGTTAGCGGGAATAAGCATTGCCCACAGCTGGTAAGCGATGTTTAAATACGACTATACAGATATACGTGAAACAGGGCTAAGCATCACCGACCACTGTGCAGATCATGGTCAATGATGTACAGAACAGGTGACACCAAAATAGCACCTGCTCTGAAGGGTAAAACGACCACTGCCAGGAGTGGAACAGGCAGTCATGTATACAATCACCCAACACTATTGCTAGGCAAGATGTACATACTGTAGGGTTGCCACAGTTCAAATGACCAATGTGAGACATACGCCAGATGTCTGCAGGAAGACACACACCCGGCCAGGATGAAAACCAGAATGTCAGTGTTTTGCATAGATAAAAAGCTTAGTCTAGTAATGGTCGCAGGTACGTGTTCCATGTCCTGTAACATGTAGGTGGGTCAGATACAGAATAAGTATGTTATGCAACTATGACATAAACTATAGGGAATATGTTTGTCCCAAAGTCGCAGGACATTTGCTATGTTCACAAATATTTTGCAGGGCACAACTGCACAAAGAGGGACTGTCCCTCGCAAAGTGGGATGGGAGGTAATCTTAACCTATGGCAGGTGTGTAATGTGACAGGTGCAGACACAAGTGTGCGGAGTCCAGGAAACACAGTATACACTGACAAACACACAGTGAAAGGCGTAGCGTGCCTGTCACCACCCCTGTCCAAGATATGTATATATATATATATATATATATATATATATATATATATATATATATATATATATATACACATATATAATACAGATAGAAAGGGCGATAGTGTGATATATGTCGATATACAAGGGGTCACTGACATCTGCAAATATATAGATAGGTCGACGACATTCAAAACACCTTTGAGGTACAAATAAACAGGATACCGCCAACTATGGAACGTGTCACACACCGACACGCGTAACCAGGAGGCTGAAAGACAGAAAGAACACAGTACTGGAACAGTAGAACCACGAGCAATATGACAATAGTAAGGACATGTAGTCACCACTGCCGGTGCGGTCCATGTAGGTACCATGTACAACTGTGGTTGTGAGTGATGTAGCCTGTGTATGTGTGTGTTGAGGGTGCCATGTGTGTTCCTGTGTGACTAAAGTGTGTGTGTGTGTGTGTGTGTGTCTGCATAGTGTGTCTGTAGGTGGCAACTCGAAGGTAGATGATTACGGTAGGTGCGGGTATAGCTAGCCGTAGGCATGCGGTAAACACCTGTCCCACATTGGGAGGGACAGCCCCCCCTGGGCATGTGTGTCCTGACATGAAACATTACAAAGGGTAACTGTCCGAGAGTTTAGGACATTAGTATGTCCCAAATAATATGCAATAGTTGCAGGAAATACTCATGCCTGTATGTAAGAAATGGAAATGTTACATGCAAACCGATAAGTAGTGAAGGACCAAGAACAATTGGTATGTAATGAGGATAAAAGTATGTGCTATCCTGTGTACTGACCGTGGCCATATGTCAGCCTGTAAACACCACTGTGTGAACCGCAAGTGTCCAACTATGGCCATATGAAAAGGTGGCAAGCAATGTTACAGAGGGTCTGACACCAACACCACTGCAATGACTGCAAATATCTGGAACAGACATACACGGGATAGCGGTCATTTACAAATATCCCTGCACATATCGCCGTACATCCGGAGGTATGGAAGTATCAACCGCACCTGCATACCATATAGAAACCAATTAACAACGGCCCAAAGTAAATTCCCATAACAGAAGTCTATTAGGTGATAGCACTGTAATTAGGGAAGAGGCCCACACACATACATATGGACTACGTAGAAATGCGAGCCCAACAAAACTGTATATGCTACGTACACCCACCTACATCCCCCACACTGGAAACAATAGCAATACAGACCGTAACCACAGCCCAAACATCTAGTTAGTCAATTACATCTGCTGAACCATTTACATACCTTGTGAGAGACACATTTAAAGGCACCATGCAAAATTGTATCCATCGTATAACAGAACAAACGGCGATGTTACAGGTGTTTGCAATAGTCCTTTATCAGACAGGTGGGATGACAGGTACAGTGACAGGTAGCACCACATACTCAAACCGTCACACACAATCCACGGGGGACATGACCCCAAAATAGACTTGGCTCTACACATAGCAGTTGCAATTACACACAACAAAACAAAATACAGGCCGTCTTCCCGAAGGCAGGGCAAATGGCCAACGCCCAAGTGGAGAATTCAATTATACCCTACTGCTGCCATGTAATTGGCGAATGGAGTAGCTGCACAGCTGAAGTGCATGTAATTAGTCACACTGGACCACCAACTGGCGGCAGTAAACCACATGTTGCAGGTATAGACATATATAAGGATGACTTGCCAGATATGCAAACTGTATGCTCATACCGTATAACAGTTGAAAGAGTGATACAGAAGAGCGAGATAGAGACGAAACACCAGAAAGATATCAAGGTATGTAGAACACTAACTGTATGTATAGTATGTTCTGTATTACGTAATGTCAGTGTATGCATAGCCTGGTTTGCAGTAATTAAAAGTGTCCGCCATGCATAAAGTGGGGAATGGTATTTATGTAGTGATGTCTTGCTGATCATACTAATGCTTGTAGAAGATGTGCGTCCAGCAGTGGACCACATGGTAAACTGCACAGACAACACAAGGGATGCAACATGACGGCTTTAAACAGAACAATGTCATATGACCTGCCGTCAGTGGCAGGGTATGTCCAATAAGTACGTGCCATAGCAGGTGATAGTATATGTAGATATACTGTAACAGTACGCATGTGTATGGGCATATAACATCAATGACATATCTAAGGTGGACCCTCTGTGCAAGTATGCTTTGAATTATGGGATACCATGTAAAACATGTGTAATGTATAGTACAGTAGATTGATACGTCAGATATGTCACATAGGAGAACAGGCATATGATGCATAATGAAGGTATCATATAGTGATGTGAGCAGTATGTAATTAATATATGTATAAACAGTTATGATGAAATAAATAATATGTAATCCACTCTGTGCATTTGCAAAGGATGCAAACATTACTCCCATACAAGAATAGCAGAAGAGATGTGACAGACAAACATGAACATGATTGGCGTGTACAATAACAGTATACATATTGCCTGTAGTCATGGGACATTGTAATAGCATGACAGCCAATCTAACTGGAAGGGCTATACCAGTAACCATGCACAAAGGATATGTAATAACTCCACAGGTTCATAGTGGGGTACCATGCAGTCTGGCAAGTCTATGTGTAACAACAACTACAGTGTGCACACCAGTGGCACCTCTCTAGGGTAGTGTCCTGTGAACAGAAGAGCCATGTGTAACCTGCATCACTGCACAGTACAGCCACTGCAGTGATCCCTGGTGTACATGTGTCCACCATCCACCAAGTGAGGTATCACATGAACACTGCTATTGACTGTCCATGCGTGATGTACATAAGATTCATGTCCCAAAGCATGGTGAGTGTCTGGTCTGGGAATGCAACCCCCAAGCACATGCCACACACTGTTGTGTGTGTGCACATATCCATGAGCATCATGCTCATAGTGGCTATTGTGTATGTCGTGTATGCGGAGTATATCCATAAACATATTTGCAGACATGGGCCCTGCCTTTGCAGCAGATGTCACCCCTGAGTATGTAGTCTGCAAATGTCTACAGATGTGGTGTCTGTACATAAGCCGCATACTTTAACAGTCGTAGCTCAATAAACGTCATGGCATTTTAATGTTGAGTTATGTAAAGCTGTTGTGTAAGGTACACCCTAAGCGGGGTGTTGTACCCATGGATGTGTGTATACGTCCAGTGTTCAGAGGTACAATGGGTGCCTATGTACCAGCTACACACCCAGTACAGACATATGTGGACACATAGAAGGATATCCATGCCACAGTGGCAATGTGGTAATCACAGGAGTGTGTGCGACATACATGTGTCTTACAAACATGTACAATGCAACATGTATGTAGGGGACTAACACCTATGTGATAACCAGTGGATGGATGGTGTACTGCAAAGGTGATGTTCATACCAAGTGTCATGCAGGTAGAAGCCATGATGTTCATATCGGTATCTGTCACAGTGACACCCATATGGATGGGGTCTGTATCAGCTGGTGGAGCAACAACGGCGCTGGGTATGCAGTGGTTTGTAAAGCTAGGCAGGGAAGTCCCCTCAGTGGTAGCCTGTACCTCAGGAAAGCATATACCAAACATGAGGGCCCCATGACTGAGGACTGTGGTAAGCCAAGTGTAACTGGAATGCAGTATGTGATATGGTATGCCACCCTCAGTGTGTGTGTCCCATCCATTAGCCACATTGCATAACATCCGGAGACATATGTTGTGATGTGCAGGTGGATGTGTATGTAGTCAATACCAGACTGGAGAACGGTGCTGAATTGCAGCGAGAGGACAATGCAGCCCGTGTGGACACCCTTGTCATCATCAACTACTCTGGCGACTGTATGAAAGGTGTTCAACAGGTGTAGGAGGCATGCTGCGGCTCCAACAAGACCAACCTAGCTGGCATCAAAGGACTGGAGCAAACAAAGACTCAATGAATGATGTCCATGATGATGTGCCCTATAGCCATGCATAACAGTCCAGTGAAGTGTGTAGGGCAATAGTCCCAGTTGTGCATTGTGGTGCCACCTGTGTGGAGTGTTGCTGTCACTGTGTGCCAGTCAGGGGCCACAATGTCTGGTGCAAGGCTATTACTGAATATGGTGCCCCAGTGGGAAGACATGCTGTTCAGAGGTCTGTGGACATCACAGCTTGGGATATTGTAGGGTGACAAGGGGCCTGTGTCCTAGGACATATAGAGTGCAGATCAGTACTGTGTAGGTGTGACTGCAGGTACACTGCAATGTTCCTGCAAGGAATGTGGCCCTGCAGGAAGTGAGAGGGTGTAATGTTAGCATTGATGCCATCAGACAGCATGTTGCCAACATCACCTGTTACTGTCATGTTCCAGAGTGACAGTTGTATGTGTGAGCAGATGTGGGTATTGCATACAACTACTGACATACCACCATAATGCCTTGTGGTACATCTCAGAATGTGTCGCAGTAATGTGTACGTAGCTAGTTATGAAGTATGTGATGAGGGATCCTGTGGCCCTACCGAGGCTGACCAGTGAGTCACCCCACCCATGGGAATGTACACCACTGTGTAATAGCCCCCACCTGTTGTTGTAAAGTATGTTCGTGGGACCGCACCCCCAGAGTGTTGTCTGTAATCTGGTGTGTACCATCATGGCTCTGTGTGGAATAGCATGAACCATATTGTCATGTACGTGCTATTGAAGTGCACTGGGGTATGTCTCAGCATTTGCATGTGCATTGTCCACCTGCACGTGTGTCACAACAACAACTACCACTGTCATACGACATCTGTAGTTAGTGTTGTAGTACTCATCTACTGTGTATGCCGTGAAGTGTGTGGTGCCGGTATGTGGCTAACAAGGGTGGGTATCAGATGTTCGGATTCCACCAATGAGGGGATAACCCCAGGTGTGGAACAGCAGTCACATGTTGGCAGTGTCCATGTCAAGGATACTGTTGGTCTTGGAGGTGGTGTATGGGTCGAACCAGCCGAGTGGATGTTATAACTCATGCACAGTGTACGCCTAATGTGTCAGTACATGTGCGGCTATCACAGTTAAGTGTGGGTTACTGTCAGTCTCACATTAGTAGCAGCAGTAGTTCCGGACACAGTTATATGCATGTGAAGCACCTGTGATGCATTGTGCCAAGTAACCAGCCGGGATGTGTGTACAACATAGTGGAATATGGGGACACCTCAGCTGTGGGTGTGCCATTCCAGGTACGTGCCTGAGAGGTACGGTCTGTCTATAACTAGTCATTGCAGGTGTGCTCTGCAGAGCCAAGAGGCAGGTCCCAGTCACTGCAGAGATATTGAAGTGGAGCAGTATCAGGTGTGCCTTGCCTGGTGCGTCACAGAGGATGATGTCAAGCATTGTGTGACATGACCACATGCTTAGCTAGCCAGTTCCCATTCTGGTGGTGACTGTTATTGGACACTGTGCAAGACAGGCAGTATAAAAGCAGCAAGAGTCCAACATGTGATCCATACTCCCAGGGCTGACAGGTGCAGGTCAACTGTGCCACAGCATCATGTTGTTTGGCCGGGTCTGTCAAAGTGGACATATACTAGATGCCTGTGGAATGACAACAGAAGCATGGACAACTGTTGGGAGTGACACAGTCATTCGTAGTACAGTGGTAACAGGTCCAGATGACCGCAAAATGCTTCCCAGGGCTTGGACCACACCATCAGGGCTACAACACTGGTGGGCTATTGCATGTCCCTGCACACATAGTCTGTGCCCTGAGAGACAACTTCAGTCACACAAACATGGAAGATGAGTCACATCGTACCTGCTGACTTGTGGCATGTGTGCATAGGTTATGTTGCAGAACCAGTTACTTGACAGCAGGATGTAAGTGACTATTGCCTTGTGTAGCCTGCTGAGTGGAACAGCAGTGTGACTGCCGAAGGTCACCTAAGACAGGTGTGTTGTGTATGTTTTGACACCCTATTGGCTGTATGTGATGGGCACATGTGTCTGTGGGCTATAGATTGGTGTGGTTGTGTTTGGCGATGTGGGCTGTTGTTGGTACCCACACAGAGTATGGAGGGTACTGTACAAGGTGTCTCCGTATATGTGGCCTGTGGTGGGGATCATGTGGGACTATGTGATGTGCGGGGTGCGTTGCTAATGTTGCACATCCCCACATGACTGTCAGGTGCAGTCAGGGTTGGTGACAGTATAACCCCCAGCAGGGCTGCATATGTGCATCCCCCACAGGCTGTACTGTTGTATTTTGGGAGGTGTGCATTGACTGTGTACATGAGCATAGCTCTATTGCCACATGTACAACATAGTCATCATAGTGACAGGCAATAGCACTGGTACGTGCCAGTTGGACATGCCTGTATATAAGTGGTACGTGCCAGGTGGACACGCTGTATAAACCACCATGTCTCATGAGGTATGTGAGTGATGTGTGTACGACAGCTGTTGTACAGTTATCAAGCTGGAAATGTATGGACAGACAGTGTACCTGTGAGGACTGGTGTGAAATGGGTGCTAAACTAAGCAGTAGCTCATAAAGTGCCAAGAAGCTCTGAACAAGTGCCGAGCATGCCCATACATTACAGATAGGGTGTTGGATAATATTAACCCACAAGTGTTGGCAACAGTCATGTTTGGTGGCACCGCATCAGAACACTGCCGGGTATGGTCTGCAAGTCCATGAACCATTATCAATGTAGATGTTAGCAGTACAGATGTACAAGACAGTACGGATGTTTGGCTACAGATGCCTTTGTATGTCACAGGAGTGTTCTACTAGTGGCCTGTTGACAGACTCACAACTACTAAAGGTGCTACAGTGACATGTGCATATCACACGGTGTCAGCTACAGTAAACCAGGGTTAATGTGTTGTACCCCACCCGCATTGTAACCCATACCACACAGACAAATGTCAGCCATCTGTGTATGTGAGGATGTGAATGGCCATGACCTATGGGCAATAGTTGTCACAGTGTTGCGAACAACATACAGAATGGGCTGTGTGTGTGATGTGTGTGACATATGTGCACATTCTGGTGGATGATATCAGCAATGATACCACTAGGGGAATACCCCCATACCCATTAAGAAACACCTAGGTTGTGGTCAACAGTATGGACACTGTGTTATGGATGGTGTAGTGTAGTACACCTCCCTGAGCTGGAGACATCTTTCTGGCCCTTTAGGTAGTCATCCGAGGTACCCATGACATGACAGGGTGGTATCCATGAGCATGGAGATCATTGGACAGGGATACACAGCACCCGTTTGACCAATATTGGAATACACATCACCCTCCAGGGGTAGGGCCTATGCGTGGATGTCCGATACCAGCCTCCACAATACTCACCTCCAGTATGCAGCATGCTATCCACCTTGCATACAGACATATGCCACACTATGCTGTTAGACATGCTACATGTCCATAGCCTGATCTAAAAGACATACGTCATGGACAACCACCGTCCTACGACTAGGATGGCCACATGCTGGACAGATCCTTGTGCCATACCTGTGACATACTCCCACCATACCATGCAGCCCTGTCCACATAGCTGCACATATCATCCCTGTCATACATGGTGTGATGGCCGTATGGTAAATGTAGTATCATCTATCTGGATCAGTAATGTGTCACTGATGCCCCTCGCGCTGGCGTAATGGGTGTTGGATACAGCTAGGAAACCCAGCCCATACATGCTATAGCCGATAACCTTACCTGCGAATGACGTCCGACTAGCCATTGTCCCATGTCTATCACATGTGCAACACAGGCAATCCGTGACAGGATGTTGAACAGCTGTACAGTGCAGTGTAGATGTCTATGGCAAAACAGATGCATGTACAGGTTTCCATGCGTACTTGGTGTATTGTCACTGCCCAAGTCCAGTAAGGCTGTGTCTGTGTTGATATGTGACATATCCACAGCATCAAGGTCAACAGCATTACCGTGGATACATCAGGCATGAGTAGATAGGTAAGAACACCAGTGCAGGCAAACAGACATGCCCACATGGAGACTGATGTCACATGCAGTAGGAACACTAATGAGGTGGCACACATATATGGGGATGATATCCAATGCATACTGGGTGTTACATGTGTGTGACACATACATGCCAGTCATGTTAGTGTCATGTTGATTTGCAAAGATAACTGTGCAGATGTACTAGAAATGTATGTGCAGCAGTATCACTGTACATGTCTGTAAATGTGACCTGTCACCTTCATCATGTCTTACAGATAATGCCGTGTACACGCCTACCAGCATACAGCCGACAGGAGGATGATGTCATAATCCCGTACCTCCATGAGAACTACGAGGTGTTATTTAGCCATGTGCCACAGCATGCACAGCATTGGGATGACCTCTGGCAGGATCTTCGCAGGAGGGTCAACAAAGTGGGCGGCCACAACCGCACCTACCAGCAGGTGCGCAGACACTGCATGGACCTGATACATCATGCAAAACAGCATGCCACTGCAATCGCCAAGGAACAAGGTGGAATGGGTGGTGGGCCACCAACCCAGCCTCCACTCACACACACAGAGGAGCTACTGGCCAGTCTGGGAACACCCTGGGAACAGCCCCCACAAACACTAGCTGCCATCGTGGAGGTGGGTGTATCCCAACCAATGAGCCTGAAGTTGCCTGGTAAGTCAGTACTGAACATATGGCCAGCATATCCGTGCATGTGTCAGTGTACATCATGTAATGTAACAACATATGCAAGGTATGTGGACAGACATGCTTTATGCTACCCTGTGTATGCACCATACCTCTGAACTGTACAGGTATTTGCAGGATGTCCAGATGTCTGTCTCATATTGTCGGTGTGTTCCCCTTAATATCTGTCCCTTTCTGGCAAATAGCTGAGGAATGGAGTCATTAAATGATGACATACATTTGTGTTTACAACTGCACATTCCGTGTCAAACCCATGTGCATGCAAACCTATTAGTCTAGCAAATTTCTAAGTTAGTAAGAGCAATATGTCACACTTTTCCCTATATGTCCCCCATCATAGTAGGCTTTGTCCACATTTAATGTTCTAAGAGGTTGAGAGGTATGGTATGCACACATGTGCTGACTATATGCTATTGTACAGGCGAATGTGTTAACCTGCACTGCGCACCCTGTGGCTGTCATACAGTCATGGATAATGTTCATACTGCTGTGTCACCCTATACAGGTACCTCTGGTGTGCCGCACAGACAAAAGTCCATTGCAGGTGAGACTGTCATCGGTATCAGGCATGTCAAAGCATAGATCTGTTCACCATGTGGCCAGTTAATACATGGATATACAGGTCGCATCACCCATCATCCACACAGGCCACCCATGTGCAATATATACAACTGAAATTATACACAGACATGAAACTACAGTATTTGTCATTGCTATATGTGTGTCCAGCTGTGCATACAATGGTGGAGGTGTTCTACAATGGAAGCATATGTACTATACAGTGGAACAAAATGTGTGGTACACAAACCAGTACCGCACAGTGAGCAGTGATATGGGCAAACTGCAGGCTTCACCATTGTGTTATATGTCCCTGCAATGGTTTCACACATTGTGATGTTCCATCCGACATGTCTGAGACATGTAATGTTTTGGTTGCAATATATTCACAATTTCCCATAACCCATACCCCACATACCCCACATACACCTGTTGTCTGCATAGCCCTGTGGATGGTGACATATCCAACATCTATGGGTGTATGTCATATGGGACAACACAGGCATGTGTGATAGATGGCCATCACATACATGACCAACACATGTGCACACATGGCCATGGGGGATGGCCAGAGACATGTAGCCACACAGAAGACAGGATGTGGATACACTCTGTCCCACTTTGTCCACACATAGTCCAATTACAGCTGAACTAGACCAATTGTACAGGTGATGTGGTACGCTGCACATCCTAAATGCCTGTGCACAGTTAGTGGAGGTGTCAGTGACATGTACCTCATAAGATGTGTTGAACATGATGTCTGTGTCATAGCATGATGGTAGTCACCTTCACAGATTCCACTGACAGTGACACCAGGCCACAGAAACTGTACTTTTCCCCTCCTGTCGTAGGATATCACTGTTAGCTGTGCACCTTGTGTGCGTGGTACATCAATGTCATGTGTGAAATGGTGACGTGACAGGTCCGCTATGTGTGGACATGGTTGCCAGGCAGCTAACACTCTGTAGTCATCATGCAGGGGTGTCATCTGTATGTCCTCCAGTGACCTGTCAAATGACACAGCATGGTTGGGTGTGTATACACCTCAGCATCGTAGGTCACAATCCACAGGTATGTCATGGATATGCATGCAGTTCTGGATATGCAATGCATACATAACATGCACTGTTTAGCAATATAGATGCCTCATGATGCCATGCAATGGCACAGTGTCTGTACATCACACTGTATAGCAATGTAGATGGCTCAGTCCCCTACCATGCCCATGCACATTTACTCAACATGCATTCTATCTGTAGGGCATATGGACAACACCACAATGTGATATCCAGTACGATGCTGTACATGTGTCAGGACACCATTGTGTCAGGCATGCATGCATGTTAATGCACACGTCAGCAGATTACATGTCAAGGTCACGTCAGCCATGTGTACTGTTATGCTGTTCTGGTCCACATGGTGTATCATGGGGATGCATGCATACTACCATGACCATGTGAATTGCATGGATAATGATATGACACCTGCCTGCTGTAGTGTGCATTCCAGGGGGTATGCTTACAAACACTATTGATGTCTGAGCTGCATGCTGTCAGCTGTATCACAAGCATGCTGCATGCCATCTGTCATCTCACATGCATGGTGTGTCAGTGTGTGTGTCAGTGTGTGTCAGTGTGTGTGTGTGTGTGTGTGTGTGTGTGTGTGTGTGTGTGTGTGTGTGTGTGTGCGTGTGTGTCAGTGTGTGTGTGTCTATTGTAATTTAGAGTCTTTCTTTGCATTCACAGGTGATGTAGGTGCGTTATCCTCCTGCAGACCATCTGATAGTGTCCCCACAGATGCTAACAGTGATGAACATATGCATGAGGTACAGACAGGGATGTCAGGGGCAGAATCTGTGCCAACGGTTGCCATCCCAGCTATGTCTCCACACCATGGTGGCAGTATACTGACTACAGATGTGCCACACAGGCATGTGGCTTGTGCTGCTCATAGGAAGACCTCTGGCAGACATGCACCTGCAGGACATAGCGCAGCAGCTGGGATCACCAGACGCATGTTCCAGACTGTAATGACGGCACAGGCATGTGCTGAATGGCCGAACAGAGAAGGGCAGAGGCTGCAGAGGGCTGCTATCAGTAAACAAAAAGGCACTAAGGTAACATAACAGGTAACCTCACAAAACCTTTATTAATCCACAATTTGATGAATGAAGAAATAAAAAAACAGCAACTTGAACTGACTAAGTGCTTTCACCCTCATGGGCATCTTCAGAGTCAGTTAACTTCAGTAAAAACAACCTTTAAATACAGCTATTAATTAGTGCTTGATTAATCAATGATGAAAAAGCAGGAGGGTAGTTAAATTAAACAATTATCCCCTAAAGTTCCTGTTCACCAAATTTTAAAGTCCTGCTCAACAATACCTTGTTTGCTAGAATCTCAAGTAAGTAATAGCTACCCAGAATAAATAAATAAACCAAAATAAAACATCATAAAAAGCAGTGTGTGCAGTAATAAACATTCCATATAAAACAAAAAACATATCTGTTAAAATATTTAAATTTACATAGTTTTATATTATATACAAGCTGCCTTGTATCTTAAAAAATAGGGATAGTGCATCATTGATACCAGGAGCATTGCTGGCATCAAGTATCAGTTGCCAAAGACATTCCCTTATTTCCAACATGGTTTTAAACTCCCCCCCAAAATCATTTGTATATAGCCTGTCAATAACAAAAAAAATAAACTTTTTAAAGTTTGAACAATGACTCGTGTGTACATACAATGAATTAGTGGTTTTCTTGTTTTTTATGTCCCTGTAATGTTCTAATATTCTTTGTCTCAACTTCCTGGTAGTCATACCTATATAGGTTCATAGGTTCATAGGTTCTTACTAGGCTATCTGCTCTAGGGCATTTATAAGCCTAGCCAGAATGTGTTTGGCTTTCGCCATCCATTTTAAATATATTTTGCTATGCCCTTTTTCAAGGTTAGTATACTGTGCCTCTGTCTAACAGTGACACAGAAGTGATACCCGGGGTAAACCTATGATCTCCCATCCATTCATCAAGATTCCTCTTGAAGAGAGTCAATGAGTGACTCTGCCTAACCTGGACTGGGATTTTATTATAGAGTGAAGGGAGCCTCTGGGTTATGAATCTGTCCCTCCAGCATGTCCTATTTATTTCAGTGCTGAGGTTCAAGTCTCTCGAGCGCGTAGCTCGATGGGATTTGGATTTTCTGAGGTGCAGCATGTCCATTAATTCCGGGTTGGACATGGCTTTATACGTCAGGCACAGATCGCCTCTGAACAGGCGGTATGCCACTGAGTAGAGCTGGAGTTTCTTTAGGCAGCATATGACATCTGTTTGAGCCCTTTGATCCTCTTGGTGAGGTACTTTTGGGGTCTTTCCAGTTGCTGCAGGTGTCTGGTAAGGTACATCCCAAAAGGTGCATTGTACTCAATTATGGGCCTGATGAAGGATGAGTAAAGAGGCACAATGACCTCCCCTGATCTAGATGTGAATCCCTTCATGATTAGGTGGGCTATATAAAATGTTTTTCTAACCACTTTGGCCACGTTGTTGTCAAATGAGAGATTGCTATCAACTTGGGTCCCCAGGTCCCTAATTACTTCTTCTGTACTTAATGGATTACCACCTATGTGGTAATTTGTGGGCACTTTGTTTTTGCCAAAGGGGATAACTATACACTTTTTGGCATTTAGCTTGAGGCCATGGCTCTGACACCAGTTGTCTGTTTCTATGAGGCCCTTTTGGAGGATGCTTGTGTCAGCTGGAGAGTCGATTATGGTGCCCAGTTTGCAGTCATCTGCGAACTTGGTCAGCCACAGTCCTTCCGTGTTGGCCTGTACCTCCGAGAAATATATACCGAACAAGAGAGGTCCCAGGACTGAGCCTTGTGGGACACCACTTGTAACTGGTTTGGAGTCTGACATGGCTCCAGCAATTCTAACCATGTGGGTTCTGTCCTTGAGCCAGTTTGCAATCCATCTAGTGACATAGGGGTTTATATTTAAGCAGGTGAGCTTATCTATAATGCCCGAGTGGGGTATTGTATCGAAGGCTTTTACGAGGTCCAGGTAGGCTGTGTGGACCACCTTCCCCTTGTCAATGGCCTTGGTGACTGTTTCAAAGAAATCAACCAGGTTTAAGAGGCAGGATCTGCCCTTAACAAAGCCGAGCTTGGTAGGATCCAGTGTCTGTAGGTCCCCAATATCTTTATTTATGAGGTCCATGATGATCCTTTCCATAGCTTTGCAGACCAAGCTAGTCAGGCTTATGGGGCGATAGTTTCCAGGATCCGTTGAGGCACCACCTTTATGGAGAGGGACCACTGTTGCTGTACGCCACTCTTTGGGCACATATCCTGTAGTAAGGCTGAGATTGAACAGTAGTTTTATGTTTGGGTTTAGCTCTTCTTGGCGTTCATGTAGAACGCAGCCTGGGACACCATCTGGTCCCATTGACGCTGTGTTTTTTGCTTTGGAGAGGGCAGCTCTTACCTGAGCATCTGAGATGTCAGGGGGCAGCACTCTGCTGGGATAGATATTTGCCCTTTTGGTGGGGGGGAGAAGTTTGTGCTGAACTTGTCAGCTAGGATGTTGGCAATGTCTGTGGGTTCAGTGTATTTTTTGTCATTTTGGACTAATTCTGAGCATATCTGGGAATTACCACCCAGGTTCCTAACATAACTAAAGAAAGTCTTGTGATTATCCTTAGTGTCCTGTGCAATTTTTCTGTTGAAGCTGGCCTTAGACAATTTTATGAGTGCCCGTAGTTTTTTGCTAATACTGATCAGTGATGCCTTCCCTTTTTGGGATTTTGCTCTATCATTTAGTAGCTTCCTCCTTCTATTGTATAGTTTGTTTATGGCTGGGGTCCACTAGACAGGATGTCTGCCTTTGGAGGATTGGGTCTTGGTTTTATTTGGGATCGCATGATCCATGCATTCCTGAAGGTGTTCATAGAATGCATTTATAAAGGATTCTGCGGTCTGGGCCGTATTTTCCACAGGCCCGGGGGCTTTGAAGGATTCCACCTCGGTTTTGAGGAGTGTGAAATTTGCTTTAGAGAAGTTTTTCACTGTGGTTTTCTGGGCAGGGGGTGGGGTCGGGATGTGAATATCCAGTGAGATTAGTTTATGGTCTGATCTTACCAGTGAGGGATACACTTCTGGTCTGGAGCATAGAGTCCCCATGTTGGTGATGATTAGGTCCAGTATGTTTTCCCCTCTTGTGGGAGTGGTAACAAATTGTTCCATAGCATTTGAGTTTATAAATTCTAGGAACCTTTGGGCTAGGGTGTTGGAGCTAGAGTAATGCTCCCAGAATGCTGGGCAAGATAAACAAGTGGCAGCATAAATGACCATACTTGTGTTACAGCTGCAGTAACCAGGGCTCTTCAAAGTTCTCTTAAAATTACCTAGACAAACATAGGGACCGTCATTAATAAATTTACAGGCCTTGCAATTGCCACATTTGGCCATAGTAGCTGGTCTTTGTCCAAAGGATCTAGGGGTCTTCTCTAGTAGGTCTTTTAAATTTGAACCTCTACTATTAATAAAAGTGGGACATTTACCAAGTATGTTGTGTAAGTCTGCAGGGATGAGGCTTTCCCAAGCACCGTAAATAACATCTTTAACTTCAGGTGCTAACCTATTGTGTTGTAATACCATTCCTGTTGGCATATTGTTTCTATCAGGCACATCTTTATGGTTGGTGACTTTGTCACATAACCTGTGTGTGTCATGCAAAATTTGAACAAAGTCAGTAGACCTTCTTCTAAATATTTCATGTTGAAGCGACAAAAGTATATCAATGGGATAACCTCTTTGGACAAATAAGTCCTTCAATATGTCCAGTTCAATTTTAAAGACATCATCCTCACTAATAATACGAGACAACCTGATAATTTGGCCCTTAACAACATTTCTCTTAACATAGGCAGGGTGACAACTACTATAATGTAGAAATGAATTGCTGTAAGTTTTCTTTCTGTATAATCTTGATTCTATTTTACCATTTTTAGTATATAATTGTAAATCCAGATAATCAATACTCATCTTGCCAACCTTGTGTGTAAATTTTAAGAATGTTGTCGTGTTGTTCAAATATAAAATAAATTCTTCCAGTTCGTCAAGTGTGCCCTTCCAAAAAAGCAAAATATCATCCAAAAATCTAAATTAGATAGGCATCTTAGCCTTATAATCAGATGTCAACACAAACTGGTCTTCCCATTCTGCTAAAACAAGGTTGGCATAAATGGGTGCACATTTAGCACCCATAGCCACCCCTGTGGACTGTCTGTAATACTCATCCTCAAAACCTACAAAATTGTTCTCCAGTACCATTTGCAACAGATCCACCAATAGGTCCTTCTTGGTCCGGTGCAAGTTGGTATGTTTGTCCAAGTTCTTCCTAAACCAGTCGAGCCCACAATCATGGGGGATCACTGAAAATAAATTGATAACATCAATAGTGACCAACAAAAAATCTCCCAGATCATCATGAGACAAAGTTCTGAGGCAGTCCAAACAGTGCCATGAATCTTTTAAGATATATGGCAACCTTTCCAGGATGTCCTTGGTCATAATGTCTATGTAGGAAGCTAGAGGTTCAGTTTTTGATCGTCTGGCTGCAACTATGGGTCTAAAAGGTGGGTTAACTAAATTTTTATGAATTTTGGGTATGCCAAAAATGGTGGGCATGACCGGGTGTTCTACTGATATTTATATTCCTCAGCATCTATTATATCTTCACATAGCAACTCATAAAGCATCCAGTCTATTTTGGTGTACGCCTTCTGGACATCAAATTTAGAAGCTAACTCATATGTGTTGGAGTCGTTTAGAATGTTCTGCATCTGCATTAAATAATCAGTGTTGGTCATAATAACTACTCCTCCACCTTTGTCTGGTTTCATAACCCTATAGTCCTTGTTAACAGAAAGTTCCTTTAAGCCAAATAATTCTGCAGATGTTATGTTGTTGTCACATGTTATCTGTCTATTGTCAAGAAGTCGCCTAATTTGTGTTGTACATAAACGTTCAAAAGCCAACACAGCAGGATGGTGTGGGGGTATAAATGTGCTACTTCTTCTAATTGTAAATAATTGAGCTTCACAGTCAACCCTGTGTTTAGTACTAAAAAATACTTTTAAATTCAGTTTTCTTGTAAAGAGCTTTAAATTAATAAGAATCTTACTGATGTCATATTTGAAATCAGGGACAAAAGAAAAACCTTTTTTTCAATAAGCTAAGATGACTATCTAAAATCTTCAAACTAGAAAACTTGTAAACAAAAAAGGAGTTGTCACCTAAAATAGTAGGACCCTCCTTAGTAATGTTAGCCAAAGGAGAATTTAACATACTAGTGGGAGAATGCTGACATAAATCAGTAGATGAATCAAAATAAGATACAGGAGAATCGGTAGGTAAGAAAATACTGGGAGTGTTATCAGTGTTGTTGTTCATCTGTTGCGCCAGTTGTTGGTGTTGTGGAAGGTGGGGTTCAAGTTCGAGTTGTTCCTCCTCTGTCGCCCATCCCTCCAATTGTTCCCTGTGTACCGTTCTGGTCCCTGAGGTGGTCTCTGAACCTCCTGATCTCGTGGGTTGTCTCGGTTCCTCAATCTGTCTGACCATCTTAACGGAGGTTGGTTTTCTAAAAAAACCTCTTCTTCCTCCTCTATCCCAAAATGTATCTCATTGGTTACCCCCTCCTCCTCAGTTAACATTGTGTTTCTCCTTATGTCCCTATCGTGTTGGACATCCCTAGTCGTATTGGGTAAGGGGTAAGCGTTTTTCTCTTTATATTCAGTAGTATCCCTTAATAGCTTCTTTTGTTTTCTTTCCATACTTGTTTTAACATATCTGTCAAGTTCAGTTGTAATTCTATCTAATCTACCTTTGTTACTTTCAAAAAGCAAGTCATTGGTAATACTCTGCTTGAGAATAAGTAGTTCATTTTTTAAAACACTTAATCTGTTGTTATTGTCTCTAATGATAATTCTCATTAAGTCCATCCCAGTTCTATCAAAAAGTTCCAACATATTTTTGTATGCCTCAGTGTTTGCCTCAATTCCCATAGGGATCCTATATACTCTCAGACCTTTGGGTACCTGGTTAAGTTCTAGTGAACGCTCTAAAAAAAACATTGTCCATCTGAAGCGATTTATATTTTTTAGCTAGCTTTTCAAATTTAAATACCTGTGAGTTGAATATCCCAAGATTTTCTGATCTAAAAGAGTCACCTAATACAGGGGGCACCAAGAAGTTCTCCATGTCAAACATTGGTCCTGCAGGAATGTTGTTAGTAACAACTCTTCCTCTACTGTTATTGTTCTCTCCCTGGTGGGTATTGTTCCTTTCCCCTCTAAGTGTCTCTGTATTCACTTGTCTATCAGCAGTGGACACTGGTGGTGTATGCATAGTAAACAGTTCCACCTGTGTGTCTGTTAAACTAACATCTTGAATATTATGTTCTGCAGTCTTGTTTGCCTGCAGTAATGTGATAATCTGTCTAGAAATTTCCATATATTGGATCATTAAGTGTTCCATCATAAATAAATATAGGAAAAAAAATATAAAAAAATATGTAAAAAAAGTATATGTAAAAAAATGAACTTTTCCTGTCCACTTTTAAATGTTTAACCTCAGATCTAAATGGGTAATAGTGGTAAAAATAAACACCCTATTGGTTGAATCCATAAGAACCAATAGTATTAATAAAATAAAGTAGAAAATAATAAAATAAAGTAAAATCAGAAAATAATAATAATGAAAAATAATAATATTAAATTCGTATTGTCAGGGTGTAACAATATCTATCTCAAAAATCTCAAAGCAAGTGTGTTGTTAACAAGTACACTAGTCCAAATCACAAATCCACTAATCTGTTATTTATATGAAGACATGACAGAACTGTAATAATGATGAAGCTACTCTATGAAAATTATAAGTTAATGTAGTCAAAAGCAATACCAAGTAACCCCTTGAAAAAATGTAAAAAAATCCACACCATTCAGTACGTCAAGTTTACAAATGAACAAACCTTATTCAAAAATCATAGAAAAGTTGTTGTTCATCAATTCTGTTCAATTATTTAAAATAAACATAAAAAACAGTTCACAAATCAAGCAAATTAAAACAATGTTAAAATCATATTATTATTATAACCCCCTGAGTTAACTCAGCGATTGTATAACCAAACTACAGTGTAGTCAAAATTGGAAGCTACTTTGCTTCGAAATAGTGTGAATCAAAATACAAAAAAATAAATACAGAAATCAGTCCAGTAAAGTGCGTTCTCTTTGAAAATTGCAATGCTGAAGACAAGAGTGTTGCAAACCTTAGTAACTGGTGGTAAAAGTTATACAAAATCAGTTCCTTGTTGTCTCGTTGAAGCCAGAAGCTTCAAAGGAACCACCGAGGACTTTCTCTTTGAAGGAAACAAAAGCCTGTGTAATAATGTGGTCCGTTAAGTCTCTGCCAACAGGGTAGCTCAAAAGGAAAAGTAGCAATAACCCCTAACAGCCAGTAACCCAGTAAACAAGCTTAAACAGAACCGTAGCTTCCTTTAATAAAAACAGTACAAATGGAAGTCAAACTCATAACACGTAGCAGCAATGACAAGACAGCCAGAGCTAACAGAGGTGTGGTAGACGTGCACCAAAAGAGCAGTCTCTCAAAGTGTACTTAAAGCAGTACGCTCCAGTTTTTAAAGTTCAAGTTGTTAGTGTTCCAAAGAACAAACCAATCTATATCGAAAACTGTGACCAACGTGGAAATTTAATCTTCTTATAATAAAACAGTGTTAAAAGAAAATACAACCTCCTGCAGTCCATCCTAATGTAGCAAAATGCTAAGAAAGCAGTAGAAACGTTGGTTAACCTTGGTAGCTGTTCAGCTCAAACCAAGGACAAGGATGTACAAGTAAATCCAATAGTAATAATGCAGGTAAATCCAATAGTAATAATGCAGGCAGATTAGCAAACTCGACAACCAGATGAAAAAATCAGTAATTAACCTCAGTAGCTGTTCAGCTCACATCAGAGGTAGCAGCAATGATGAAAAAAATGATAGCAGCATATGATAGTTGTCACAACCACAAGGAGTAAATCACAGAATAGTATTCCTTCACAGAAAAAGTCAACCCTGAAAAAGAGTCCACAAGAGTGTATAGGTTTAAGTGATATACACCTGTGTTGTTACCAAGTGCCAAAACAACAACAGAAGGTTTTGTGAGGTTATCTGTTATGTTACCTTAGTGCCTTTTTGTTTACTAGTTGTTTTACACTCTGAGTTCCTTCTGTGGCTGCTATCAGTACCCTAAACAACAACATCCAGGCATTGGCAGGTGCTCAACAGCAGCTTGATGATGTTCTGGACAGGCTATTGGGTGATATGGTCAGAATCCTCGACCGTGGCATGGCAATCCACGAGCGTGAGCTGTCTGTGCTGGAACATCTGGTAGGGGTGAGGTGTAGGACACAATGACGTAGGCCAGCTACACCACCTAGTGCAGGTCAACGTGAGCGTGCCACCTCACATGGCCGCTCCCATAGTGCCAGTAGCAGTAGCAGTGCAGCTGGTGCTGTGCTGTCCACACCAGGTCACAGCAGGCCACGTGGACGTGGCCCTGGATGTTCCCAGCGGGGACACAGTTCCAGTGACCATGTGTCATTGGACAGTAGCCATTCTGTACCTCTGCCTGGTAGTGCCCGTGCAACCCCTGGCAGGCACAGGACATGTGGCCCTGTCTGGTCACAGTGAGCTGTACAACCTGGTCTGTACAATCTGGAGCTGTCCATAATACCCTTGTGTAGGCCTCACAAATGACAGAACTGTGTGCACACATACATGCACACAGCAAACACAACTGTAGGGCTCCACAACACCCACATGCATACAGAACAGACATGTCCATTCAAATCACGGGCCCTTACCCGCACACGTGATGTCATCCATTGGTGCAGCCTATGCCCCTGGCAAACAGTATCACCCTGTGCATATGATGAAGCCTGTGCTGCATCCCTGTCATCCACACTATCGGTGCAGGGATATGCTCATATGGTCTGATGCACAGGGTGAACAGAATAGTGTGAGGTGTATCTAACATTACTTGTGTATGCATATTGAGGGATGTGTATGTTGTATTTGTCGTGTGTGAATACTGAGATGTGAGAGGTGTAGCTAACATTACTTGTGTGATGGAGGGAGGGTGGCCTAATGGTTAAGGTGTTTGCCTTACAAACACAAGGTGCAGGGTTTGAGTCTCACAAGGGATAATTGGCTAGGCTTAAAATGGCTCACAAGGGCAGTTAGCTTAGTACTAATCTAGGAACCTAGTATGTATATTGAGGGATGTGTATGTTGCATTGGACGTGTGTGAATACTGAGAGATGTGTATGTGACATCAGTGGTGTACTGTCGACATGCACCAGTCATACCATGTAGTCCAGGTGCAGCATGCATTGTGATATGTTCACAGTATGTGTCTTGGTTACAACAGTAACAGCATGTTGGTAATGATGCCCTGGTTCCCTCCTATGGTGTACTGGCATGTGCCTACAGGTAGCAGTGTTTGCAGTCCCCATGTGTAACTGTGGAGTACTCACAGGCACATATGGCAATATCAGCATGCTAAACGTACCCTCAACCTGACTGTTGGAAAGTCGAACATGACACAGATATCCGAACAAGACACAGATGTCCGCACATATACTGCACCTGAAGCATGTGGTCAGTTGAACAGGCTACAGCGGACAGAAATGTGACATACATACCGGGAAACATTACAGGTATGTTGACATGGTACAGGGGTTGTACACAGCGGTCTGGCCAATGATGACGTTAGAGGCCACCTGACAGCATGAGGCCACACTGTGTAGCGGTAATACCCTGTCACAGTACAGGAACATGGCCACATTCACGGGGTCTACAGCACTATAATGCACACCCCATAGTGTTGAGGTGTGGACCCTTGCCTATGTGGTCATCACCCTTGCAGTACTTTTCACCCACACAACGTGGCACAGAGAAGGGACATGCACAGGTAGCCAGTATGGCTGGGATCGGTGGCATCAACAGGGTAGTAGACTGCATCACCATGAGGGGTTACTGATCCTATTTCCACAGTATGGTAGCATACACCCTCACACCAAGCACCAGACAGCCATACATACATACATACATACATACACAGACACACTGTGGTGACCAAATATGTGTGTACGGATAGCCGATTTGTGTGATGCACCACACCTGCCGACATCATGCTTTCCACACTGCAGTATGTACATATCTCTACAACGGTGTACAGGGATGTGTTACAACTGGGATGTAGTCCCCACCATATGTGGCATGTGTGGTCACATAAGGGGACACACATGGCAGTGCTGGGAATGATACACCTGCCATATGATGAGCCATTTGATAGACATGCAGAGGTAATGTCTACAGTATGTGTACCAACGCTATGTCTGGCAATTGTGTGGCTATATGCAGACGGGAGGATGTCAGTAATACAGGTGTCACATGACATACAGTTGGTAACACCTGACCACTGTGTATGTGTTATGTCATCACCGTCAAGTAACAGTGACATAGCGTACTGTTTGCACATGGCATGGTAGGATGGCGTGTGATACACCTGTGAGCCATCCCCAGCACACATACATCTACACAGGTGGATCATGACTTTATGTACACACATCCCTCCATACGTGATGTACAACCAACCGTACTGTCTGTATGTCACCATATACAGGTGTCAATGATGGGACTGCATTGTGACTACATGTTGTAGTTAGGCACAGCTGTGTTACGGACATCAGCCACTGCACATGCATGGTTGCTGCATGCACAGTACAGATTGTACATGTGCTTTTGTCCTACATGTGTCTCCTGTAGCCATGTTTGTATGCATTGCTATTGGTGGACATGTGTGTTGACATACATAACACATGGACTGTGGTATGATATCACGGGAGTCATAGGCAGCTACTACAGGGGAATGTGTCCTCCATCAACATTGCTACCTCCTGTACTGTGAACATTCAACAGACATGGACCCACCTTCCATTTGTGTGCGTATGATTGCTTAGGCCACTGTTCTGCATGGGGGACAGCAAAGGCTTAGCTATGTACATATGTGTTGTGTGTATGGTCCATGCACACATCCACTACAATCACATGTTTGACATATCCAAACATGTGTGTTCATTGGTGTACAGCAACACTCATCTGTCACAGCTGTGTAAGACCCAGGGCCCCTGGTGTGTCTTGAGCTGACCTGGTCATGTATAGTGGTATAATTGCAATGCATAACACCTGTTGGAACCCTGTCAGTACATGTGTACTCTGCACAGTTGCTGTAGACCTCTGTACAGTCCACTGGTCATGTGTCACACGGTGTTGTGGTAATGCATGGCTGTGTATTGCTGCAGCAACGTCATGGTGATGTCTCGTGGGCTATAGTGTAGACTGCAGTGTGTATGTCTGTGATCTGCACCTGTGACAGCTGTGATGGCAGCTGAGTGTGTACTGGTCACTGCATGTGTGTGACCACTCTGTGCGTGGGGACAGTCATACCTTACTATGCCCTTCTGTGTTTAGACTCCGTCTGCATGCAGGATGGCTCACCCTGTGCATGGGGACAGTCATAACTTACTGTGCCCTTCCATGTTTAGACTCCGTCTGCATGCAGGACGGCCCACCCTGTGTGTGGGGACTGTTATGCCTTACTGTGCCCTTCTGTGTTTAGACTGCATCTGCATGCAAGATGGCCCTTTGCAACTGCTAAGTGTGTGAGAATGCCCAGTACTCTGTTGTGTAGATGGACACACATGACAGTCCAAACTGAGCCCTTGTGTGTTGAGACTCTGTCTGCATGCAAGACTGCCCTTTGCAACTGCTAAGTGTGTGAGCATGCCCAGTAGGCT